>NC_061116.1:109233517-109333175 GCF_002878395.1 Capsicum annuum | reverse complement strand
ATTCCCACTTGGAAGTGGGAATACTAAACTCTTGCATCATACCACCAGGTCTTTGGTGTTCAACCTTAACCTATTGGCATGTTGCACACTTAGCTACAAACGCTACTATATCTTTCTTCATGCCACTCCACCAATAGATTTCCCACAAGTCTTGGTACATCTTGGTGGCACCAGGATGAATAGAATATCACGCCCTGTGTGCTTCATCCATAATCCTCTGTCTCAGATCATCAACATTCGGGACACACAATCTACCCTACAATCTCAACACACCATCTCCCCCTTGGGAGAAAACCTCTACTTTTTGGTCCTTGACTGACTCCTTCAGTCTGACCAAACTAGCATCTAAGTATTGCTTTTCCTTCACTTCCAAAACCAAGGAGGATTCAGAACTACTCTGAACCCCTATACTACCTTCAGCAGAGTCAAACAACCTAACCCTCAATCTAGCCAAACGATGTACATTGCGAGCCAACTCTTTCTTACCTTCTACCACATGCGAAGTAATACTCATGGACACTCTACTTAGGGCATCCGCCATAACATTGGCCTTGCCTGGATGGTACAACACACTCGTATCATAGTCCTTTAATAATTCTAACTATGTCTCTGCCTAAGATTCAATTCTCTCTGGGTAAACACATACTGCAGACTCTTATGATCAGTTAAAACATCAACATGGACACCATACAAATAGTGTCTCCAGATTTTCAAAGCAAACATAACAGTAGCCAACTCAAGGTCATGGGTGGGGTAATTTTTCTCATGGGGTTTCAACTACCTAGTAGCATAAGCTATCACCTTACCCTTTTGCATCAATATGCAACCCAACCCAACTCTTGAAGCATCACAGTACACCATAAAACCATCAACACCATCAGGTAAAATGAAAACAAAGACTGAAGTGAGTTGAGTCTTCAACTCCTGAAAACTCTTCTCACAAGATTCGGAGCACAAGAACTTCACTTTCTTTTGGGTGAACCGAGTCATATGAGATGCTATAGAGGAGAAACCCTCAACAAAATGGCGGTAATAGCCAGCTAAACCCAAGAAACTTCAGATATCAGTCGAAGAAATAGCTCTAGGCTAATTTCTAACAGCTTCGATCTTTTGGGGATCAACTCTAATACCTTCAGAAGAAATGATATGACCCAGAAAAGCAACTGACCTTAGCCAAAACTCACACTTACTAAACTTAGCTAACAACTTGTGATCTCTAAGGGTTTGCAAGACAGTTCAGAGATAATCAAAATATTCATCCTCACTACGGGAGTACACTAGTATATCATCGATGAACACTATGACAAACATATCCAGATATGGTCTGAACACTTGATTCATGAGGTCCATGAAAGCTGCTTGGGCATTAGTTAACCCGAAAGACATAACAAGAAACTCAAAATGGCCATATCGAGTTCAGAAAGTAGTTTTTGGAATGTCACACTCCCTAACTATAAGTTGATGATAGTCGGAACAAAGGTCTATATTTGAGAAATAACTTGCACCTTGCAATTGGTCAAACAAATCATCTATTCTCAGAAGGGGGTACTTATTTTTTATGGTGACTTTATTTAGTTAGCGGTAATCAATGCACATATGCAAAGAGCCATCTTTCTTTCTTACAAACAACACAGGAGCACCCCAAGGAGAAACACTGGGCCTTATGAAACCCTTATCTAGTAGATCTTTGTGTTGCTCTTTCAACTCCTTAAGTTCTGCAGGGGCTATATGGTAACGAGGATAAAAATAGGCTGAGTATCAGGAAGAAGATCAATCCCAAACTCTATCTCTGTATCAGGAGGTATCCCTGGAAGATCATCCAGAAAGACATCAAAAAACTCATTGACGACATTAACAGACTGGAGGGTTGGAGTCTCAGACTTAGTGTCTTTGACTCTAAATAAATGGTAAATACACCTCTTGGAAATAAGCTTTCTAGCTTTGAGGTAAGAGATAAAATGACTCTTGGGTAACACAGAATTCCCAAACCACTCAAACACGGATACACCCAAAAACTGAAACTTGACCACTCGGGTCCGACAATTAATAGAGGCATAAGAAGAATACAACCAGTCCATACCCAGAATCACATCAAAATCTACCATGTCTAACTCAATCAGATCAACCAATAAGACTTTATGAAGAACGGTAACAGGAAGCTTTTTATACACTTTCTGGGAAATAATCGAATCACCCACTAGGGTAGAAACTAGGATAGGCTCAGGAATAATCTTAGGACTCATTTCAAAATTCACAGCAATCAAAGGTGTAACATATGAGAAACTGGATCTAGGATCCAACAAAGCATACACATCAAATTAAAATATACGAAGCATACCAGTAACAACATTGGGAGAGTCCTCTTGTTCCTGGCGGGACGGTAAAGCATAGAATCTATTCTGGAGCTGCCCACCAGCATTGCTAGAAGAGGCACCCTGAGCTGGGGATGGGCGAGTCGCTGGAACTAAAGCACTAACAGTCTGAGTCTGGTCTGAGGGCGATAGTCACGACGCCCTTGTCCATCCCGTGGACAATCTCTAACTCTGTGACCCATGTCACCATACTGGAAACAAACCCTCTTCTCACCCCAACACTCACCCAAATAAGCCCTACCACACTTAGGACACAGGAGACGATTTAGCTTACTTCCAGCACTATACTGGGACCTGGATGCATATGACTTGCTACCTTGCTCCTTTCTACCTCTAGGAATGGGAGCACTAGTAGATGATGGTGCTGGCATAGACAAACGATCCTGATACTGAGGGCGACTCCCTTCCTTTAATCTAGTCTGACCCTATTCGTGCTGCTCAGACCTAGCTCTCTTATTCTCTCTCATTCTATCTCTCTCCTTAATTTTGTCTGTCTCAATCTATTAGGCATGAGTCATCAGCCGAGAAAGATTCATCTCACTATTTAGCATAGCAGACCTATACTCCTTAACCATATAACTAGACACTCCGATCACAAACTTACTCATACTAGCCCGATTATCAGTCACTAAGTTAGGAGCATACTTGGCCAACTGATTGAACTTTAGATAGTACTCCCTAACAGTCATAGAGCCCTATCGCAGGTTCATAAACTCTTCCACCTTCACCTTCCATATTTCCAAAGGGAAAAACTTATCCAGGAATACATCCTGGAACTCTTGCCAAGTTATAGGGACAGCTCCCTCACCTCTACCTTTCCTCCAAGCAACAACCCAGTCATAAGCAAGGTCTTTCAACCTATACGCAGCCAACTCCACACTATGTTCCTCAGATACATGCATCACCTGAGTAATCTTCCGCACCTCCTCTAAAAAAACCATGGATCCTCATCAGACTTGGACCCATAGAATTCTAGCAGATTTATCCGCATGAAGTCTCAGATCCTGGCAGCAGCTAAATTATCTCCCTGCTGCTGTGGAGCTGAGGCTGGGTTAGCCTAAACATTTGTAGTAATAGCTTGGGCCGGCGCCTGAAAGGCTGCCCAAAATTCAGCATAAGACACATTTTCATTCAATGGGTCAGTGGGTTAAGGTTGTTGACCATCATTATTTCTTCTCGCTCGATGTGGAGGCATATTTCTAAAAGAAGAGAGCATAAATCAATAGCAGAGAGAGACACTTTAAGCATGATAGACTTCTGAAAGAAAGAATCACACTTTTTCGTAAAATGTCTGGTAGCCTCTTGCTCATAGATATGGCGTGCTACACACCGATGATCAAGACTCTACTTAACACGGCTTGTCAGACTCCCTAGGACACCTTAAAACCTTAGGCTCTAATACCCAGTTAATAACGCCCCAAAAAATGGGTCCTGGAGCGTCACACGATGCTTGAGGCTATGAGTAGCCCCAAGATAACCCTTTGAGCCATTTTTATTCAATTCAACATAAATCAATAGGGTTTCCGTAAATAACCCTTAAATATCAACAGAGTAATCATCATCTAAGAATAAAAAAATTTCAGAAAGATAACAAAATACGACTTATTAGTCAACTCCCAATATCTATACTAGCCTGACAAGCCTCTAAGAAAATCAATAAAACCAGCGAGCCATTGAGACATGCCCCAACTGACTCATACTCAGTTATCAAATGTAAATGATTTCATGAAACCAACATCAGACATCACTTCCTTGGAACATCAGGAATCACCACAACAGAGGATGTAGAACAGCATGCTCAAAGAATCACTATTAAACCTAAAACTGAGCACCTGAACCTACATTCCGAGAAAATGCAGGCCACATTCGAATATATAGGTCAGTACCATGGAAAGGAACTGAGTATGTGGGGGTATATGCAGTTGTATAAACATCATCATCATAATTATTTATAAGAAATATCTAGGAGGTATGAAAGACTCACATAGCCCAAAGAAAATTATCATAATCATGAAAGGATGAAATAAGTACCATAACACATGTGAGTCATCATATAATTTGTCAATCACTTTCAGTTCATCAAGAGTATTAATTCTCATAATATAAATATCATTTAAATCTTTCGAAAGAATAACTTTCACAATTCCACTTTTAAATCACTTCACCATTCACCATAGACACAAGGAAACACACACACACTAGGAGATCCTATAACGGACATAAACCATATGAGCTACATGGAGTCCCAATGTACAACCCACGTTGGGGAGAGCTGTCCTATCCTTACCATCAAAGTAGAACTATTGATATCAAATCCACACAAACTAGTGATCACTATATAAATCAGCCTCAGGCTCACTCCGACGGGGGCACGTAGTTCTAGGGAAGTAAGATCGCTTTATACCTCCTACTCGGTGCTACAGATTTTTCCCAGACTTAGCTCAGATCATTTTAAAGACAATCCACAACAAAACAATTTCAGTAATATATAAATATACATCAGGAGCCATCATGCTTCCCTTCTATCAAAATCAACCACGTTGTGGATTTCCTTCACACTCAAGTTCAAAATAACTCTATTAAGACCAAAAGGATAAATCATTCAAAATAACTCAAATATTCAACATCAACATACTTATAACACACACTTTCTCAAAAAAAACACAATTTCCAATGGGGATTTGCGACCCAAATATCAAAATCATGATAAATATCGTTCAAAATTCATGCTTTATATCTCCACACATGTAAATTCATCTTTCAAAATCATAAACATCAAGTTTCATAATAATCATCATAAGATATGGTTCATACTTCAAATTCATAAAAATCAAATAAAAATCATGCCTTTGTAAAGAAAATTACTTTTGGGCACAAGAATGAAAGAGTGTTCTTGTTAAAAAACCCCACATACCTTGAATGATGAACTTTAGATCGATACTTATTTTTGAGATGTTAATTATGCCTTTGAATGATGGTTCTTGGAGTTCTTAAACTAGGAACTTGGAATCTTGAATAAATTTGCAGAATTAATGGTGAACTTTGGAGGTTCTTAAAGTTGGATATAGGAGCTTAGAGTTTTCTTTTTGAGGGAATTTAATGAAATATAATATATAATGCCTCTAATAGGCTTTAATATAGGGTTTTGATGGACTTTGGGTGAGGGGGAATGACCAAAATGCCTCTAACAATCAAATAATTCTTGAATCTGTCCTTTGGTGAACTATTTTGATAGTCTGAAGTAGATCAACCATAATATTTTACTCTGATATTCAAATTGGATGAAACTAATTTCGTTAGAAAGAGGACTCTCATATATTTCTGTATATATATAGTATCTCACCCATATCATTGTGTATAAGGAGTTATAATTGTTTGAAGTTGACCCAAAAATTTACTTCTGATAGGATGAAGTCGATTGACTATAACTTTTTACTCCGATAGAAAAATTAGATGAAACCAATTTCATTGGAAAGAGGACTCGCAGAGTTTTCCATTGATATATAGTAGATCACACAGATCATTATGTACAATGAGTTATGACCATTTAAAGTTGGATAAAAAATACGCCAGGCCTCAGTACTTTTTCCTGTATGTTTTACTGTTTACTACTATTCACAGTTCGATTAGAATGTTCATAACTCGTCGCTCGGGTGTCCGTTTTGGATAATACACATATATTTGGAAAGCTTATTTGATACTCTAAGAAATGGTGGGTCATTATCTAAGATATTCCATATGGAAAATTTATAATTCATTTTAGAAGATAGAACCCAACACGTTTACGCACAAAATTTCAATGAAAAATTTCCTAAGGTATTACAATACCATGCGATGGAGTGGGGGATCTATTTAATTTCCACTTTTAACTCGTCCTTCATTCATTTACAATAAATGTCTCCTAAAAGGAATAACGAAATAAGGAACAAGTACCAACCTATACCGCCACCTGTTTAGGAAGATCCTCTGAACAAACATGTCTTCTATGACAAATTCAGGGCCACTTTTATAGTTTTGGCCTAGTCTATGGCTGCCTAGGATAACTAGTAGGTTCTTTCTCTAGCCAGCCTCATAGTTAATATAACAAAATCTAGGATCCTAGACTTTACTTAGATGAATCCTCTAGTATTTTCTGGATATAAGCCTGAGGAGGATCCATAGGAGTTTCTAGATTGTGTGCAAAAGGTGACTAATATTTTAGGTGTTACTCCTAGTGAGAGTGTTGACTTAGATGCTTACCAGTTGCAAGAAGTATCTCATATATGGGTTAAGCAATAGAAGCAGGATAAAGCCTCGATATAGAGCCAATAGAGTGGGACGAGTTTGCTACTGCTTTCTTAGATAGGTTCTTCCCACTTAAATTAAGAAAGACCCAGGTGTAGGAGATTATAAATTTGTCATAGGTTAACATGAACATAAAGGAGTATTCACTCAAGTTAACTTAGTTAGCAAGGTATGGTCCAACTATGGTGGCTGATGCTAGGGCCAGAATGAGTAAGTTTATGTTTCAAGTTTCTGAAGATGTAGTTAAAGAGTGCAAAATAGCTATGTCTATTAAAGAGATGGATCTCTCTAGGTTGATGGTTCATGCTCAATATATTAAGGAGGAGAAGATCAAAGAAAAGGAAAGAGAGAATAAGAGGGCCAAAACTGGTAGTATTAACTTTTCTCAATAAAGGTCTAATAGTGGAAATTGTTCTCAGTTTTTCCAAAAATCTTTAGCCCTAGAACCATATTTTGCTAGTGCTACAGTTCTTAAGTTTTGGCCAAATCCTCATGATAAAGTGCAAGGCTCTAAGTCCTAGGGTAGTGTGAATAATAGCAGCATAAATCTAGTCTGCAAGAGGTATGGTAAAAGATATAAGGGTGAGTGTATGGCCGATAGTGATGTGTATTTTGGGTATGGAAAGATAGTCCATAGGATAGAGGATTGTCCAACAGGTATGTGAAAAGACAATAATGATCATCAGCGGGGCAAATTAAATCTCCAACAGCACTGATAGGTCGCCTTACTCAACAGGGTGCCTCTTCTAGTGCAACTAGTGGACAGTGATAAAATCAACTCTATGCCCTTCAGACTCAACTAGATTAGGAAGATTCTCCTGATATGGTTATTGGTATATTGTAAGTGTTCTACTTTTATGTTTATGAATTATTAGATCCGTGAGAAACACTGTCCTTTGTGACTCCTTATATAGACATAGACTTAACATTAGCCCAAAAAGTCTTCTAGAACCCTTCTCATTATATACCCTAAGTGGTAATTCTATCTTATACAGGCGGGTATATAGAAATTATCCAATCACAGTATCTTAAAAAATTTTGTCTATTGATTTTGTTGAATTAGAGATGACTTATTTTGATGTCATCCTTAGCATGGATTAACTCCACTCTTGCTATACTTCAGTTGGTTGTAGAAAAAAGATAGTTCAGTTTCAGTTCCTTAATGAGCTAGTCTTATAATGGAGGGGTAGTATCCCAGTCCCGATAGGCTGATTCGTCTCATTCCTCAAGTTGAAGAAAATAATTTTCAAGGGGTGTATCTAAAATCTTGTTCGATTCAAGGACTCATGTTATAAAATCTCAAGTCATGAGTAAGTTTTAGTAGTAATTGAGTTTCCAGATGTATTTCCTGAAGATCTTCTAAGAGTTTATCCTAAGAGGGAATTTGACTGTGGAATAGATTTTCTCCCAAGTACCTAGCCTATCTTAATTCCCCCTTACATAATGGCTCCAACTTATCTTAAGAAATTAAAATAAAAGTTGAAAGATTTCTTAGATAAGGGCTTCATCAGGTGTAGCATTTTCCCATGGGGTGCTCCAGTTCTCTTTGTGCACAAAAAAGATGATTCTCTCTAAATATGCATTGACTACTGTCAGTTGAACAAAGTCACAAACAAGAATAAGTATCCTCTCTATAGGATTGATGACTTGTTCGACCAACTGCAAGGTGAAAATTATTTCTCTAAGATAGACCTCAGATTCAGCTATCATCACTTTAGAGTCAGAGAATGTGAAATTCCGAAGACGTTGTTTAGAACTCGATATGATTAGTTTGAATTTGCTGTTATGTCTTTTGGACTAACGAATACTTCTATAGCTTTTATGGACTAGATGAAGAAAGTGTTCAAGCAGTACTTGTATATATTTATCATAGTGTTTATAGATGACATCCTCGTCTATTCTCATAGTGAAGGTGATCATGCAGACCATTTAATGATAGTTTTGTAGACCCTTAAGGATCATTAGTTATTCGCTAAGTTCAGTAAGTGTGAATTTTGGTTGAGATTAGTATCTTTCCTTGGTCGCATCATTTTTAGTGATCGTATTCAAGTTGATCCCCAAAAGACCGGTGTAGTAAGAAACTGGCCCAAACCCATCTCCCCCTAGATATCAGGAGTTTCTTGGGCTTAGTTGGTTACTACAGATGGGTTTTTGAGGGATTTTATTTTATTTCCTATCCCATGTCTCGAATGACTCAAAAAAAAGTCAAGTTTTAGTGATCAGATTCTTGCAAGAAGACTTTTCAGGAGTTAAAGACTCGACTCACTTCCGCTCTAATATTCGCTCTACCTAACGGTTCTGATAGGTTTATAGTTTAGTATAATGCTTCTAGGATTGGTCTTGGGTATGTGTTGATGCAACGAGGCAATTTAATAGACTATTCCTCTAGACAACTTAAACCCCATAAGAAGAATTACTCGACCCATATTCTTGAGCTGGCAGCAGTTGTTTTTGCCTAAAAAATTTAGAGGCATTATGTAACAACCCATATTTTCCTATCATAATCTAAGTCCCAATACATGAGTATTCATATATTAAATTTTTGAGACACTCATTATTTTTTATTTTAGAGCCTTCCATTGTGTAAGAAATTCAATTAGCTTTCCAACAATATAAAATTCGCCCAAATCCAATAACCGGGTAAGGAGTTATGGCGATTTTAAGTTTCAGTCTCAAAACCCCATTGTATTAACCTCTACCACATCACAGAGTAGGCTAATTTACCATTTGTCAATTTGCAGTGGGCCTCTACGATCATGGCACATTGCGGAGATAGCCAAAATGGCATCCACAGGCTTACCGCGATGGTGGCGCATCGCGGCATTCATCCAGGTCCCAATTATCCCTTTTTCTAGTGGCTTGGCGTGATAGTGGCACATCGCTCCAAGGCCAAAAATTGATATTTCAGTTTTCAGCTTGTGGTTCTAAATTCGTTTAAGGGTATTTGGGTCTTTTTCCTATATTTGGGTCTTTTTTCAAAGTCCAAAACTTTCTTTAAACACAAAATTTAACCGATAATTGACCTAAATGCTTATCATTATTCACTTTCTCTCAAATTAAAAATCCCCTCTTTCAAGAAAAAGAAACCCTAGCTCTCAAGAATTAAGGTCAAATCTCAAGAACTCTTCATCAATCCTTCCAAATTCATCATCCCAAGTATGTTCTATATTCATCCATGGATTCCTTTCATCCATGGAGTCCAAGTATCCATTTTAATTACAAATCTATTATCTTCTCAATATTTATGATATTAAATTGTAATTAAAAACTCTGAATCTCCATGAACTTCCTTGAATATTGATTTTTATACCATTAATGGAATTATTATTGTTATCAAATCCCCTATGTTTTAGTATTGTCATTCTTCAAATTAGATCATGATTTGGTGTTATAAATGTTAAATCCATGCTATTATTTCAAGTTCTATAACATTCCTGTTAATTGACTAAACTATGAAGTACAAGTGTTCGATAAAATGCCTATGAAAGTGATTTATTTAATAAGAGCCTTTATGTTTTGGCCTTCAAGCTTTAGTCTTCAGTATTGTTGTTTAGAGTACTGGGGGTATTGAATTCCCAAAAATCATAGTTGTTTATTAATTATACTATCAGTACATTATAGAATAGTCTTCAGATTATATTATAAGCATTATCAGAAAAGTCAGATATCAGTTATTCAACTTAGAACAGTCTTGTATCTTAGTGTCTTTCAGTTGGGAGTAGGATTTAGCATCAAACAAGTGTAGGGTTGGTGGTTTCCTTATCAGTTAGGTAAAGTCATTAGTAGCAGTCCCTATACTCTTGAACTACCTAGCCAGCGTAGGATATGAGTAGTCATCTATCAGATTAGGCTTGACTATCTCGTAGGGGTCACCCATCAGTTCAAGCTTGACACCCTTAGTCCTTTGGACATTATATCAGTTTAGTGGATCCACACAACCATTGTTAGTACCCGTGGCATAATATTAACACCCTCCCAACTGGGGTTATAGGTTGGACCCCGATTAGTTCAAATTGGGAAATGTCGGTTAGATGATACCCCCCACAGTCTCGGATATAGTCTCAGTTACAGTCCCAGCTCAGTTATTCAGTCTTAGTATTGTTTGACCAAAGCATATAGATTTTAGTTATCTCAATATATTAGTTTACAGATTTTACCCAGTTCATGTTATATTCTTGGTTATGCATCCAATGCATTTATAGATTTTCCTATATTTCCAGTATCTACAAATTTCATGCTCTTTATTTAGTACTCCATTCTTTACATGTATGTCCAGCTAATTATTATCATTCCTATTCATGAGACCATGCATATTAGCCTACTTTATTTAGCATACCAGTACATTAAAAGTACTGATCGCATACCTTTTCTTTTTCGCTCTGATGTATCATATCATAGTTGCTGATGCTTAGTTCTCAGATCACACTTAGTCCCTCAGATCATTAGCAGTTTCAGTAGCATAGGTGAGTCTTAATTATTTGGGGATAAATTATATTACTTTATGTCTTTATCTTAGTAGTTAGTAGAGTTAGTTGGGGCCTGTCCCATCAACTCATAGTATCCAGTTTAGAGACTTTTCAGACACTACAGTTAGTTATTCAGACAATATAGATTTTAGTATTTCTATCAGATTCATAACTCAATATTTCTTTCATTATTAAAACCTTATGGCCTTTTATTTATTCTTCCACATTTGTGATTATATTATTCGATGCTCACAGTAGGTACTAGCTCATGGGTTTACTTTTGGTCTCTCGAGATCGTAAGCACTGTGTAACAACTAGGGGGTAATCTCAGGTCATTACAAACTTGGTATCAAAGCCAAAGGTTTTAAAGTATCATAGAAAGTCTAAAAGTTGTATCGAGTAGAGTCATGTACATGGGTGTATAGCACACCACACTTATGGATGGGAGGCTATAAGGTATTTAGGAAAAAGTTTCCCTTCTTTAAAGTATTCATGTCATGCAATTGAGCAAGAGCTGAAGTTAAACTCTCAGTCTAATCCTTTTCGTCCTTTAGTTTATAGAACATGCCTCCCAAGAAGAATGGAAGAAGAATACGAACTCAGCCAGCCCCTCAACCCATCCAAGCAGATTCTTTGGATAAGTATATCTCTCATGCATAATTCAGGGTTGCATTCAGTACTCTAGTAAACTCTATAGTATCACAGAATAAACGGCCAGCCACTGTTCCAGCCAACCAGTGGCCAATACTGTTGCAACTAGAATTCAGGATTTCACCCGAATGAATTCTCCTTCTTTCATGGGATCCAAGTTTGAAAACGATCCACAGGAATTCTTAGATATGGTTTAGAAATTCACGAATGCTATGGGGGTGACATCTAGTCAGAGTGTCGAGTTGGTTGTATATCAATTACAGGATATAGCCCATACTTTGTTGAAGTAATGTAAATTTGATAGAGGTGTTGATGCAGGGCCTATAGAATGGAAAGAGTTTGCCATAACTTTGTTGGACAGATTCTTTCTATTAGAGTTAAGGGAGGCCAAAGTGTTAGAATTTATTAATTTAAGGTAAGGAAGCATGAGTGTGATGGAGTATTCTCTCAAGTTCACTTAGTTAGCTAGATATACTCCTCATATGGTGGCTGACAGTAGGTCCAAGATGAGTAAGTTTGTGTCTAGTGTGTTTGATAGTGTGGTCAAAGAGTGTAGGACCGAAATGTTGATTAGTGAGATAGATTTGTCTAGGCTGATGGTCCATACTCAACATATAGAGGAGCAAAAGATTAAAGAAAGGTAGAGAGAAAATAAGAGAGCTAGGATGGGAAGTTTTAATTTTAATTAGCCAAGTCAGAAGGTGGTAACCGTCCTTAATTTTATTAGAGGTTTTCATCCCCAGTACCTTCTCATCCAGGGCTCCTTCACCGAAATTTAGAAACAACAATAGGGATAGGGCACCAAGCTCTAAGTCCCAGGTCAGTGTTAGCAGTGCTCGTACTAATCCATTATGTAAAAAGTATGGAAGACACAATTAGGGTGAGTATAGAGCGGGTAGTGATGTATGATTTGGGTGTGGCAAGCTAGGCCATCGGATTTAGGAGTGTTGAGTAGTTGCTCAAAAAGGTAGGGATGCACGCCCACAGGGCTAGTCTCATCAGTCGTCAGTTCTTTCTGGCCGCCCAATTCAGTAAGGTGCCGCTTCTAGTTCTACCATTGGTCAGTGTCCGAATAGATTATATGCTCTTCAATTACCCCAAGATTAGGAAAATTCTCCTAACGTAGTTACTAGAGCCTAGTAGGTCTTTTACTTATATGTTTATGCTTTACTATACCATGGAGCTTCTCTTTCTTTTGTAACTCCATATATAGCTATCAATTTTAGAGTCAATCCCAAAACTCTAGTAGATCTCTTTTTAGTTTCTGCCCTAGTAGGTGTTTCTATTATAGCTAGACAGGTATACAGGAATTGTTCGATCATAATATTTTAGAATATTACCTCAGTTGATCTCATGGAGGTAGAGATGACAGATTTTGACGTTATTCTAGACATGGATTAGCTCCACTCATGCTATGCCTTAGTTGATTGTAGAAATAGAATAGTTTATTTTCAGTTCCCAAATAAACCAGTCCTTGAATGGAGGGTAGTACTACAGCTCTTAGGGGTCAGTTGATCTCGTACCTTAGAGCTAGAAAGATGATATCCAATAGGTGTGTCTACCATGTTGTACGTGTCAAGTACTCAACTCAGAACTCCTACTCTTGAGTTAGTTCCAGTAGTAAATAAATTCTCAGACGTATTTCCTGAAGATCTCCCCGAAGTTTCTCCCGAAAGGGAAATCAACTTTGGAATAGACCTTCTCCCAAATACTTAGCCTATATCTATTCTGCCATATAAAATGGCTTCATCTAAACTCAAAGAATTGAAAGAATAGTTAGAGGATATCTTATATAAGGGACTCATTAGACCCAGCATCTCTTCATGGAGTACACCTGTTCTATTCATGTGTAAGAAAAATATTTCTCTCAGAATGTGCATAGACTACTATCAGTTGAACAAGGTCATAGTCAAGAATAAATATCCACTTCCTAGAATTGATGATTTATTCGACCAACTTCAAGGTGATAGTTACTTTTTCAAGATAGGCCTCAGATCAGGCTATCATCAGCTTAGAGTCAAAGAATATGATATCCCAAATACAGCTTTCCAAATTCAATATAGTCACTTTGAATATCTAGTCATGTCCTTTGGTCTTAAAAATGCCCAAGCATCCTTCATGGACTTGATAAATTGAGTGTTCAAGAAGTACTTGGACATGTCTATTATAGTATTCATTGATGACACTTTTGTCTATTTGTATAGTGAAAATAATCATGCAGACCATCTCAAAATAGTATTGCAAACTCTTAGAGCCTATCAGTTGTTAGCTAAATTCAGTAAGTGTTCATTCTGGCTAAGATCAGTAACTTTCCTTGGTCATATTATTTTTGATGATGGCATTAGAGTTGATCCTCAAAAGACCAAAGCAGTGAGAAACTGGCCTAGACCTATCTCTTCATCAGATATTAAGAGTTTCTTTGGTTTAGATGGCTATTACCATCAGTTTGTTAAAGAGTTTTCTTCTATTACATTCCCCATGTCTATATTAACTTAGAAGAAAGTTAAGTTTCAGTGGTCAGATTCATGTGAGAAGAGTTTTCAGGAGTTGAAAACTTGACTAACCTAATCCCCAGTTCTTACTCTACCAAATGGTTCAAATGGTTTTTTCATGTGCTGTAATGCATCCAGAGTAGGTTTAGGTTGTGTCATCATGTAGAGAGATAAGGTCGTATCCTACGCCTTCAGATTGCTTAAGCCTCATGAAAAGAATTATCCAACTCATGAACTTGAGCTAGCAGCAGTAGTATTCGCCTTAAAGATTTGGAGGCATTACTTGCATGGGGTGCATATGGAGGTGTTCAAAGATAACAAAAGCCTTCAGTATGTGTTCTCTTAAAAAGATTTGAATTTACATTAGACAAGGTGGTTAGAGTTATTGAAAGATTATGAGTTTGAGGTTTCATGCTCTACAGATTTCATGCTCTTTATTCAATACTCCATGCTTTACATATATGTCCAGTTAATTATTATCATTCCTATTCTTGAGACCATGCATATCAGCCTACCTCATTTAGCATGCCAGTACTTTTAAAGTACTGATCATATACTTTTTCTTTTGCGTTATGATATATCATATCATAGGTGCTGATGCTCAATTCCCAGATCGCACTTTAACCTTCAGATCATCAACAATTTTACTAGTAGTGGTGAGTCCTCATTATTCGAGGAAAGATTATATTACTTTATGTCTTTATCTCAATAGTTAGTAGAGTTAGTTGGGACTTATCCCATCAACTCATAGTATCCAGTTTAGAGGATTTTTAAACACTATAGTTAGCTATTCAGATTTCAGTATTTATATCAAATTCATAACTCAGTAGTTATTTCATTATTAAAACCTTATGGCATTTTAGTTATTCTTTTGCATTCATGATTATATTATTCAGTGCTCATAGCAGGTACCAGCTCATGGTTTAGCTTATGGTCTCTCAGGATTGTAAGTGCCGTGTACCGACTAGAGGTCTTTACACATTACCTTCATGTTGATGTGTTTACTGATCATAAGATTTTACAGTATGTGTGCACACAGAAAGGCCCAAATCTTCATCAGAAAAGGTGGATTGAATTTTTGAAAGATAATGATATAAGTTTGTTGTATCACCCAGGTATGGCCAATGTTGTGGTCGATGCCCTTAAAAGTTTGTCTATGGAAAGTGTTGCCCATGTTGAGGATGATAAGAAGGAGTAAGTTCACGAGGTCTTTTTGTTGGCTAGATTGAGTGTTCCATTGGTCGATTCAGCCGAAGGTAGTACTTGGGTTCAAAATCTTCCTTGGTTTCTGAGGCAAAGGAAAAGTGACATAGAGGTCCTATCCAGGTTAAGCTAAAACAAATAGTTTGAGATCAGAAGGTGGAGGTTTTCTCCCAAGGGGGAGATGGTGTGCTTCATTGTCAGGGTGGGTTATGTGTTCTAAATATGGATTGTTTAAGGTAGCGAATGTTAACAGAAGCGTATTGTTTGTGATATTCTATTCATCCAAGAGCCACTAAGATGTACCATGATTTGTGGGTATTCTATTGGTGTAATGGTATGAAAAGGGATAATGTTGAATTCATGGATAAGTGTCTGAAAGTCAGCAGGAAAAGGTTGAGCATTAAAGACCTAGTGGTATGCTTCAAGAGCTCAATATTCGTACTTAGAAGTGGAAAATGGTAAATATGGATTTTTTATAGGGTTTCCTAGTATGCATCATTAACATGATTCTGTTTGGGTCATTATGGATAGAATGACCAAGTCAACCCATTTCTTGCCAGTCCATACTTCATATTCAGCTGAGTTAGTGAGGTTATATGGAGTTCTGTTGACCATTATTTTAGATAGAGGTACTCAGTTTACCTCTCACTTTTTGGAAGGCTTTTTAGAAGGGTCTTGGTAGCCAAATTTATCTTAGTACAACTTTTCACTCACAAATAGATGTTCAAATAGAGAAGACCATTCAAACCTTAGAGAATATATTGAGGTATTGTGTTATCGATTTTGAAGGGTGGTTGGGATGACTACTTACCTTTGATTGAGTTTTCTTACAATAAAATCTATCACACAAGTATCTAGATGGCTCCATTTGAGGATCTCTATAGTAGGATGTGTAGATCTCTTATTGGTTGGTTTGAGATTGGCAAAGCTTCTTTGATAAGGATAAAATCTATGTATGAGGTGATGGAAAAAGTTTTTTTGATTTGAGAAAGGATGAAGATATCCCAAAGTCGTTATAAATTATATATAGGTATGGGGAGAAGAGAGCTTGAGTATGATGTTGGTGATTTTCTGTATCTAAAAATTTTGCCCATGAAGTAGGTAAAGAGATTTCATAAGAAAGGTAAGCTCAGTCCCCTCTATGTTGGCCCATATAGGATTTTGATCAATTTTGGAAAGGTAGCCTATGAGTTAGAGTTGCCTGCAGAGTTAGCATCAATGCTCCTATTATTTTATGTCTTTTTCCTAAAGAAATACCTTTGTGATCCAACATCAGTCGTTCCAGTAGAAAGTATGGGCGTGAAAGATAGCCTCTGCTATGAAGAGGTCCCAATTGAAATGCTTTGACCGTCAGATTTGTAGTTTAAGGAATAAAGAAGTTTCCTTAGTTAAGATTTTATGAAAGAATCGGTTCGTTGAGAAAGTTACTTGGGAAATAGAAGCTAATATGCGATCCAAGTATCCCTATCTCTTCTCTACGAATTCAAAATCAGCTTAAGGTAATGGTTTTTTGTATTAATTCTCTCATTTTATACCTCAACCATCTAACCATCCTCATGTCATAGCATATATTCATGAATTCAGTTTAGTCCATGCATCATGTTTTTAGATTTAGATATTTAATCATGATTCAGCTCAGAAGTCTTCAGTGCATGATCTCAGTCTTCCTAGTACTCTAGTTTAACTAGTTTTATTCGAGGATAAATGATCCCAAAGGGGAGATACTATAATACCCTAAATTTTCAAGCTCTAGACCTACTTCAAAAGATAGAACATTATGTTATCTTTCCAATGCTTCAATCCTTGCCTCAATTTGATGTCATGGAAAAAGTTGGGAAAATTTTCCTTTAACGGCCTAGAAACTGCTGTGATGATGACTCAGGTAACAAGTCGTTACCACTCGTGATGAGTCATCATGAGTTAGTCGTAGTCACTCCAACAAAGGCTCCAAGTTTTTAGCAAAGTTTCTATGACCAGAACTCATGATTCATAATCAGTGACTATGATTATAGGGAGGGACTCGTATCCTGACTATTAAAGGACCTAAGATTCAAGCTTCATACTATGACTCCATCTTATAGCTCATAGCCAGCCATGATGGGTCATAAGGGGAAAGTCATAGTTAGAATAGAAAGGGGACCCAGACCCTAAACTCTAACTTATAACTCAGACTATGACTTCTAGTCAATCCTAATGAGTCATCGGGTGAGTCGTAACGACTGGGAATCCAGTTTCCTGCACAAATTTTCAAGGGCTTTTATGTCTTTTCCCTACTCCCTCAAAAGGAAATCCCATGTAAATTTGGATTCCCAAGGGGTTATATAAAATACCCAAAGCTCCAATTTATAACATAATAAGTAATTCCACCCAAGAAAAATCAAAGAAGCAATTTCTTTCTTCCTCAAGAGAAAACTAGGGTTTTTCAAACTAGTCTAATTTTTAAGAAGGTTTCTTCAAGGATTCTACTTTGGGTATGTGGGATATTCATCAGTGGGTCCCTTTCACCTATTGAGTCCCAAGAAACTCTCTAAACTTTCAATAATAAAACTCTATTCTCTTTTATCATTTTCAAAGTTAACCATGAATTTTCTGAATCTCTTCTCAATTATTTTGATCCTAAACCATTGAAATATATTCCTTCATGATAATTTTCTTTCCATATGTTTGATAATTAAAATTTGTACATAATGATCAGTTATTTAAATATAGGGTGTTATTCCTGATTTTTCCATACCATGGATTGTATAATATTTACCAAGATTAGTCTACAATAGATAGTGTTGGTGAATTATGAACACCTGATACCAAGATATTTATGCATGTCAATGTTTTTAGGTTATAAGATATCCATACCATGACTGTATCATCAAATTTATAACATTTTCATAATAAGCACCTATCATTTCCAAATTATGTTAAATAAATAATAATACTAGTGCCATTCAGTTGGGAGTAATATTTAACACCAAGTGAACCCAGGTATGGAAACTCCCCAGTTAGTTAGGTATGAGTCATTAGTATCAGTACCTAAGTTCATAAACTAGGGTACCATTGTAGATTTTGAGGGGTCCCCTGTCAGTAAATGCATGACACCCTCATCTTTCGAGACATCATATTAGTCTATCCACGCCAGCCAGTATTGGTACCCTTGATAAGGTACTAACACCTATCCAACTAGGCTTACTAGTGGGACCCAAATTTTTATCCGGTTGGGGTATGTTGGTTCTAGTTAGCTTCCACTGTCTCAGTTCAGTATTCAAATTATGCCATTTCAGGCTTGCATGACCAAGTGTCCAGTCTATCAGTTAATAAGTTTTTTAGATTATTTCAGCATATGTTTTACTTGGTCTTGAATTTAATTTACATATTTATGCATTCATGTTTAGTACCATTATATATACATATCAGCTAGTCCTTATCTCAGATACCAGTACATTCAAAGTATTGATCGCATACTCTTTTGTGCACTATGTTGTCTTATGACATAGGTTCAGATACTCAATTCCCTGATCATACTTAGATAGTTTGTGTGCCACTCAACAGTAGTTGTGGTGAGTCCTTATTCTTTGAGGACAAGTTATTTTTTGTCACTTTTAGTACTTTTCATTACAATCAGTTGGAGTTAGTTTGAGGTTTGTCCCATCAACTCCTTATGTTAGAGGCTTTCAGATAGTCAGACTCGATTTTAGTTTTATCTGATGCTCAAATATATTGAGTAATGTTTTTGTATTATACTTTATTAGTTTTACCAATTTAACTTCCACATATTATATTATGTTATTATTATCTTCAATGCTCACAGCAAGTACCAGACCATGGGTTAGGTTGGGGCCACTTGTAACTCTAAGCACGGTGTTATGACTAACGTGTATTCTCGTGTCATGACACAATAAGATGGTGAGAAAGTTAAAAGTGATTTCACACAACTTAATCAAATGGTGATATCTTATTTTACCTCTATCAAGAAACTTAAAACTCAAGTGGGTCAAATGTCGACTCATCTCAATGCAAGGCCAAAGGGTGAATTGACTTATTACATAGTTACTAATTCTAAAAATGATGCTCATGTCATAGCTATTGCCACTAGGGTGGTTGGACTCTTGGTAAGGATGTTGTTGATTTTTATAAATACCAAAATAAAAGAGGAAGTGATGAACAATCAAAATTAATTAAAAAGAGGTTAAAGAAGTCTAATGATTCAGTTCCAAAGACCAATAAGTCAATTGTTGAAAAGTTGAAGGTAGTTAAAGAAAAGGATGAAAGTAAGGAACTTCCAAAAGAATTTGAGGGTAATGATCTAAAGTCAGAGGAAAAATCCAATTGTTCCGTTGTCTCAAATAAAAATTCCTCCTGAATTCCTGCAAAGGCTCAAAAGAAAGAAGATGATACCAGGTTTAAAAATTTCTTACAAAATTAGCAACCTAGAATATTCCATTGTTAAAAACTTTACAAGAGATTGCCAGGTATGCTAAATTCATGAAGGACTTGGTTACAAAGAAATGAGTCATGGATGTTGAAACTATAGAGGTAACGCATAATTTTAGTGCCATAATATCTAGCACAATGGTGGCAAACAAGGAAGACCCGGGTGCATTCACTATTCTTTGCACTATTGGGGTGCACAAGTTTGATAAAGAATTGTATAATCTTAGGGAGAGAATTAATTTGATGTCATTTTCCATGTTAAAAAAGTTAGGTTTGGGTTTCCCAAAACAATAAGCCTTTTAATGGTTGATTGTTCTATCAAGAAGTTTGTTAGAGTTCAATGTGATGTTCTTGTGAAAGTGGACCAGTTCATCCTTTTGGTTGACTTTTTTATTATTGATTGTATGGTGGATCATGAGGTCCCCATCATTATTGGTAGGCCATTCTTTGCTACCTGGAAAGTCTTAATAGATGTTGAAAGTGGTAAAATAAAGTTTTGAGTAACTAATGAAAAGGTCTTTTTCAATGTGTGTAAGTCTTTGAAACAACCTATGGATTTGAAAGTTTTTTTGGTTATTAATTTGGTTGAAGATGAGGTGAATAACACCATAAAGGCAAATCTTATGGATTACCCCTTGGTGGGTGCATTGCAGAACTTAGGAAGTAAGGTGATTAAAAAACGGATGAGGTGTTTGATTTGATAATGAGTCTTTATTATAAAAACCCTTGTGAGGACAAAACTTTGCTAACCAATGTTATGGATGATCTACCACCTCGACAAATGGAAGCCTCAATATCTATGGTAAAAAAGTTTATTTGTGATATTGGGTGGCATATAACGGACATGAAAGACATTGTTTTCAGAAGTTGTTCAAATAAAGCCTAAAAAAAAGGCAGCATGAAGTTAATACATTGAACGAAGTTGTAGCGGTGAATATATTCTCCTCTTCAACTATAACATTTTATGGGAAAGCTTAAAATCAAGTAGTTGGGTCCATTCATGGTCTCTAATGTCTATTCAAATAGAAATATTGAATTAGAAGACCATGATAAGAAAAAGTTCATGGTAAATGGACAAGGATTGAGGCATTACCATATGGGTGGATTTGGATCGTCTACGATTGCCTCTTTAAATTAAGGATCCAAAATGATAATCGAATGATGTCGTGCCATGACTATAAATAAGGTGATTCTTGGGAGGCAACCAAAGATTATTTTTATTGGTATTTTTTGATGTTTTTAATTCTAATATTAACTTGTTTTAGTGTTTTCAGGTGATCTCTAGGATATGTGAAGGAAGGTTTGGGGGCTCAAAACTATGCCCTGAGCAAATACTTGATTCAAAATTTTGCTAAAATCTGGTTGTTCAACTCTGGACCTGCACTGGATATGCTTGTGTGGTCCAGGCGCAGACCAGGAGTAACTGGAACATACGTGAAGGTAACATCCACGACCCGGACCTTCACTAAACATGCTTGAGCAGTCCAGGCACAGCTGGACCGTAGGTGAGCTAACAAAAAATTAGAGTACACTATCTGGACCTGCGCTGGATATACTTGAGTAGTCCATCCACAGAACAAGAACAAATGGAGTACAGATGAGCCAAAAACTTATTGGGTAGTCTGTTCCAACCTACACTAGACCTGCTTGAGCAGTCCATGCATAAGTCCAACACAAATTTCACGCAGATGGGCTATATTTTGAGCCAAATCCCTAGTTGTTGTTTATACTCAGAAATAGATGTTGGATCATTATTTATTTCCTAATTATGTATTATTTGTGGGATTTTTCCATTTTAAACTATAGGGTTACTAATAATATGCAGTTCATTCCACTTTAAAGATGATGCTAATTGTTTTGTTACAAACTAGGAATACTATCAAAAGAACATTTGTGTGTTTGGAAAAAAATGAATCCCTCATAGCCGTTTGTCACTCTTCAACAACTCAAAAATTTCTATTTCTTCATAAGTTCAAAGTTCTTCAAACTCACTTCAAAATATTTACTTCCTATAGAAAGAATTAAGCTTCAGATACTTAATTTGGGCATTTGTTTCATTTTCTCCCTCTCTTTAATCAAGTTAAAGGTATGATCTTTTAAGGTTTTCTCTTTGAATTCTTTTGAAATAAGAAATGGTTCTTCACATCCCATGATGCTTTTTTATTTGAAGTTGATTTGTGTGTTCATTTTTGGATGGTTTATGCTTGTTGGAGTCGTTATTTTGGAACAGATGCCTTGTTTTACATTTTAATTGGTATTTCGTCCAGGTGAACTTTCTTTTCTAATTAGTGTGGTGGGTGGCTCAACTAGGACAGTATGATCACAATGAATGTGTTTGGAGATGATTAGGTGAAATAATCTTGGTCACATGTGGTTATATTCTATTTTACCAAGCTTTTAGTTTACATGTGCACCATGTGTTTGTTGAAATATAGATAAGAGAAAAATATCTTGAATGTTTGTAGTGGTTAATGTGATCTTTCGTGGGGCATGATGTGATCATTCTAGAAGCATAATTTTGTGTCAAAGTGGTCCTAAATATTGAATAACCAATAGTTATGGGTTGAAATAGATTGTTAATAAATATGGCATCCATTGTTTTCTGATCAACATTCCTAACATGGAAACCACTGGTGAAGTCTAAGTAACTCGAACAACATGAATGCTTGTCTTTCCCTATGATATATTTATTGATGTCATTATTGAGGTATTGGTCCATTATTGTTTCCATTGGGGGTCATAGATATTCTATGCACTAGAATAGTGAAATATGAATAATGTGTGACAATGCAGGGTCCAAATAGGTGAGCATTGTGATGAAAGACCCCATGAGTTTTAATGATAAAGTTTCCTTGTGTCCACCTACATTTTTCTTTAGTTTTATTATCTTTCTAAATATATGAAAATCACAGAAATATGTTTTATACTTTTTCTTTGGCTTTGGTTTTGGTCTTTTTTTTCATAGGTATGTCTACAAGGATGAATTTACCATGGAATGCCATAAAGGGCACTGCTCTAGATAAGGATAAGAAACAAGCTACAACCAAAAAAGGACAAAAAACTAACCTCTAAATTTATCCAACAAATCCTGAAAGTGCAAACCAAGATGTCTTGACTTTTATAGCAAACCCTCTTATATGAGCCTAGTTTGATGAGGCTCCTACTGAGATAGTACGACTACTTACTGACATGGATCTGAGTGCCTAATGAGCCACAGAAATTATTTAGCTTCGTCTACTCTCTTTTTATTTTTGCACTAGGGATAATTCAATGATTTTTAATGGGCGATGGGACATGGTGGGGCATGGTGGGGCATTCTTATTATTAATTTTATGGTTTGTACCTATTTTTTCATTTGATGGCATTGGTTTGATTAACTGTATAGACATACTCATACTCTATTTTTACATTTATCATTTTGATTTCTATTTATATTTTACATTTGTGTTGTTTATTTACTTTAGCCATCGTGGCGCTTGCACTTTGATGCTTATTTACTTGAGCCCTTTTGGGGCTTGTTCCTCATTATCGACATGGATTTAGAGTGGCTCTTATTAGGTATATTGATTATAATGTCGGATAGTGCCCTTTTCAGGCTTATGTTATGCACTTAATATTAATGTGATACAAGATTGATGCACATTGTTCTCGTCGCCTTTTGTATAGACATGTCTAGTAAACTCCAAGGATTTTCTTCAAAACTCGATTCTTTCCTAAGGAGAAATTTTTTGCTTCTGTGCTGTACTATGTGTTTGTTTGATATCTCGTAACTTGAGCCGGGGGTCTTTCGGAAACAGCCTTTCTACTTCATCAGAGGTAGAGGTATGGACTGCGTACATCTTACCCCCCCCAGACCCCACAAAGTGGGAATACACTGGGTTTGTTGTTGTTGTTGTTGTTGTTTCTTCCATTTGAATTTTTGCTTTTATTTTATTGTAGTTTTTTTTATCAAACCTAGAGATAGTTCACCCATGATGGATAATAAGGAGACATCCTTACAAGTATCTATTCTTTTGAGTTGATTTGGAATAGGCAAAAGTTAAAAAATACTTTCAAAATCACATTGGCAAGGAATGATATGATTTTGAGAAAAATAAAAAATATAGTTTTCTTTTTGAAAAAGAATAAGGATGGTTATGAGCTTTCTCTTAAGTGAGATCATTTAATTCAATTTTTGTCTCTCATTTTATATGGATGAGTCTTTGAATCAGAGTACAAGAATTATTTTTTAGGAGACTAAATTTTTTCTCTATGAGTACAATGCCATGTGTGGTGAGATATTTGAATAATTATTGTACATACGTGTAGTCTATAACTTGCTTCAAGTGTATTCAACATGAAATACTAGGAGATCTTGGTTTGGAGTATGACCTGATGCCATTTTTGACCTGTTACATAGCCAAATTTCCACCTTAACATTGTTTCGTAGTTAACCCCTATGAGCCTTTTGCCCATTTTTCTTTCTTCTTGTAATGAAAACCATGATAAAACATCTAAACTCTTTTTAAAATATTTCTTTTGGCAATTAACCTCTTTGATGCATTGCATGATAATAAATAATTAAATAAAGTCAAAAGCCTAAGTTTGGGGGATAATGTGATATGCTAAGATAAGCCAAGAAAGGTATATGAAAGGCTGTCAAATTATATGCTTAGCAGATAAGAGATATGCTTGATGATAAAGTTGAATAGCCTAGCCTATAGAACATAAAGAGAAATTAGATAAATGAGGGGCTAAGAAGAGCTTAAAGTCAGAAAATATCTTGAGAGAACCAAAGACGTGAATAAATAAAAAGGTGCATTGAATTTATTTGGTAAATGCTAAGCTAAAGGCTAAGGGAAGAAAGGATATGATTTGAAGGTGAATACGGTGGATAATTTAAAAAAAACTCGGGCAGAAGAGGATGAGAGATTAAGTTGAAGGAAGGTCTTAGTCACTTGATACATATATTCCTTCCCGTATATTAAGCCTACATTTAAAGCCGCAAGACCTTGGCGGTTCTAAACTACGTAAGTCTACATTACTGGCAAAAAAGACAAAAGGCAAGACAATGGTTTTACTCATTGTACTTGATTTCTTTGCGAGAGTTAGTGTAAATTCTTTCATTATTTGAGCTCCTTTAAGAATTGAAATTTCTTTTGTGTATGAAGCTAACTTTTGTATGTGAGCCACATCAATACTTTGGGGTAAAGAATGATATCATACCCTTGGTTTGGATAAATGGGTGAGGTAAGTTACTTTGTGAAGGTTGAGATGATCTTTGTAGATTTTGTGTCACCTCTTGAGATGCTTTGTTGAATTTGTTAGACTAAATCTCTAGTATAGCTTTATTTTGGGTGGTTTTGAGACATAAATCCTATCTCATTAGATTATTCATAGGTTCTTGAGGACAAGAAATAGTTCAAGTTTGGGGCGTTGATAAGTCGTCAATTTACAGACTTGTTAGCATTTTTATGCTTAAATTATCATGCTTTTCAATTGATTTGGTGTTAATATCATGTATAATACTCATTTATGTAAGTAAATGTTGAAAATGAAGAAGAACATGTCATTCAAGTCAATGGGAGGTCAAATATAAAAGAAAAAGAGCCCTATAGATCACATGGACGTGTCGGGAGGCCACTTGTACAATGGACAAAACAAGCCTATCTACACCCAAACTGTTATGGATCTACTATGGACCAACTTAAGTAAATCAAGAGTGCGATGTCATTTTTGTAATATTTGAAAAATATGCAATTGGGGTCAAAAGGGGGTTTTCAACTCATTTTCCAGCATCATTGAGCACTATTGTACTACTCTTGAGTTAAGAACATGTGAGAGTGACTCTCAAGTAAGGAATTAGTGATTTCCATTGAATATTTATTGAAATTAAAGGTTGAATCTATCATTCTCTTTAGTTTCTATGGATAAATTTGATGGAAATTTGTGTATATCTTTACTATCTCTCTCTATGCGTAGCCAATTCTTCATCTTGGGGTAATGCTTGAATATGATGTGATTAGTGCATGTTATTTGTTTATTTGTTCTTCTAATTAGCTATTTGATATGGGTTTTGCACCTATTCCATGTTTTAACTAAGAATTGGGGGTTGCAAACCCCAATTACGTTTGAACCCATATCATCCTTGACATAGGGGATATGGTGAGGAATAGGTGCAAAAAATAACTTGAATTAGTTTAGTTAATAGCGTATCTTAGACATAAGGATTCTAATTGAGTCTACAGATAGGTGAAATTGTTACACTTATGAGGTGTTCGAAAGAACCCATTTGTGATATTTGGTGTTTTATTGACAAATTGACATCAAAACATCTAGATCTAGCCTACTCATGACTTGTATCTAAATTTGGACAAATAATCAAATACTCATGCATTAAACCATACCTAGTAGGGCATAACCCCAAGGTGCATCAACATTTGACTAATTTCTTAGTACTTCTGGCTTGGAAATTATACTCCCATAATGATGAAATTGTAAAGTTTGAAGACCTTCAAACAAACCCCCCAAAATACTTGTATCTTAGGTTTGAATTTAGCAAGTTTTTTTCATTTTGAAGTTACTCGATCACTACTCACATTGTTTCCTGTGGATTTGACCCTGGCTCTTTTTGGAAAAAATATATTGACAACATCCACTACACCTATTCAACAGTGTAATCGGATTGTTATCAATAGCTTTTATGAACCATTTTTTTTAAATTATTACTTGAAAAAAAATTAAATAGTCGTGTCTTTGTTTTTATTAATTATTTATATCATTTATTTATTATTTTCAAGATTTGAATAGTTGTGTCTTATTGTTTCTTTAATGTAATTATATCATATTTTTTATCTATATCATTTCAAAATTCAATGGTTGAATCTTTTATTATTTTTATTATTTATATATAATATTTATATTTTGTGAGTTGAATAATCGTGTCTTTACATTTTGTTAATTTACCATTTGAAAATCCTTTAATCATTTTGAAAGTTTAATGGTTGTATTTATTTAGAATGATGTTTCATAGTAGTTAATTATCTCATTCATAAACAATAAACATTGAAAAACCAAGAAAAAATAAATAAAATGAAAGTTCCATTCATCACATTAGCCCCAACCGACAAAAAAATTCACGACAAAAGGAAAAAAGAAAAAAGGAAATATAGAACATAAAACATCATAACAAAATCAGGCAACGAGTGCATGAAAACAAACTGGGACTTGGCTACCTACTATGACTTCTAGGGCTCTGCAATAGCTGGGAAGAAAGAATATCATCCACCAATTCCTTGTGTGGCTTTGAATCCAATGGTTTAATAATGAAAATATGGATCATACTGGATGCTTGGGACTCGATCGGGGAAGTATGTCATCGGATATAACTATGACAGAGGGATTGCACAGATTTTCAACTATCCTAAACACCCTTGTAAGGGGGAATTGGTCACTCAGAATGACCCTAGTAACCATCTCATTACTTTGGTCCCTAACTAGCCTAATCAAGAACTCATTCATGTCCGCATATAGGACGTCATATGAGACACTCATAGAATTGAGAAGAATTTTAAGAGTTTTTATAGATGGGGCAATATTTGACTCCTCGAGTATTCTCCATGTCATAATCAAGTAGATATTTGATTGGAGAGTAGTATTTGTGTGTGTATTTAATCCATTGCATGAGTCTAGGATTTATATAATAGTATTGTGAACTAATACATACCAATCACATAAAACAATTGTAATTAAATATTAATTAGGGTTCTATAGTACACCAAACATTTCCCAATCAACATCCATTACAAAAGCGTGCCTGCTTTGGGAATGCATGCTAACAAATTTAGACTTAATTACTTAGCCACAAGCTAAGTTGTCAATTAATTTTTGTATTAAGAGTTAAATCATGCTTTAGCTCAAACAATACAAAAAAAATCCAAAAGAAATTTAACCTGTACATAAGTGAAGCAAAAAAATAGAAAAAAAAAATTAAAACCAACAAATTGGCTTTTGATAGATCTCTTGAAAATTTATGCTCAAATGAAACCAAAAGAAAACTTTTCTAATTTTTATACCCATGCATCTCCAATTGTACATATCTAATTGTGTTTCTAAGAGCTTTGCACTTGATTATTTTTCTAGATTAACTAAAAAGTAATGACGTCCAGTTAACATTAAGCCGTTCGAATTGCATGCTTTGTGTTAGAAATTTGAACTAATTATTACTTTAACTTAAAGGTTATTAATTACATCTACAGATACTAAGTGTTAGATCCCTAAGTGTTAATTTATTGGGAGGATAATTTACATCTAATAAGTGGTAAGTAAGTGTTATGTCCCGTGAGAGAACAGAAAATATCATCTATGTTAGTGTTACGAGTTATTTTTGGGAGATTTTGTTGAGAAAATTAAGCTACTGAATCATTTTAAGAGATAAGAGAAGATAAATGGTAACAAAAAGTAACCTATTGATCATAATACATAAAGAGGAAATTGTTCAAGTAATTTACTAAAGGTGTGACAAATAAATTATGTAAAGTAAATATTGTACGAAGTTCTAGTAGCAAGTATGGTCATGCATTTATTTTAAAATCCTTATTTCTCAAGCTTGAGTATAAGAATCTCTGTCTGATATAAAATTCTGTTTCACTCCTATTGACATATAAAAAGTTCATATTTTTAGAAACAAGCTTAGACTCGAACACGCGATCTCGGGTTATTAAACCAGATGCTACCAATTGGCTGAAATAAATGTCAATTGTCATCAAATAAATCAATTATTTGCATAAATATGGAGGAAAATACTTTATTTCGTCATTCAAAAAAGAGATAAAAGGATTCATTATGAAAATATATTTATATTTAGAATTACTTAAAATTACTAAAAAATTTATTTATTTTTACTTCTTTTTTAAAAATGGAGGTCTGCTCTTCTATTTAAACAATCTATATAGAACATCCATACAAGTAGACTTGAAATGCAAAGTGAAAAATAAGCAACCGGGCAGATTTTTCTAGCAATTCCAACACCCAATACTCTCCCAACACTTTTGTGCCACCCAACCTCCATGACACTTCCAATCTTCAAGGGTCTTCCAACCCCTTTTGCTTTTCCAATTTTCATGACTCTTTAAATCCTCAACACTGTTATGCTCCTATAGGTCCACTTCTTGTGTTGTATACTCAAGTTCATCACATTAAAATAGAGATTGATGTCTTAACTCGATGCATGTAAATTTTGTAGCATAAGCAGGATGTCATGATCATGTGCATGGAAAAAATAATGGACAGAATTATGGTGCTATATCTAAGTTTCTCCCTCCCACCTTCAAGTTCTTCTCTTTCACCCGCCCACTTAAAAGAAAATAGATATTTTTCAAAGAAGTTTTTTTATGTTTTTATGTTATTTTAAATTTGTCTTATTAATGAAATGGAGAGTTTTGTTTCACCTTTATTTTATGATTGACATAAGTAGACGATAAGTCTTTTATCCCTTTCATCGAAGAACAAAATGTAACTTGAAAGAAGATTTTATAAATTCATGCTGAAATTTCATAAAATACAAATCAAATGTTTCATTATAAAATGTCACAACTTAATTTACAAGTCACGATGATACCAACTAAATCTCGCCAACAAGTAAGTCGAACCTTAACCTGGAGCTAAACGCAGTGGGTTAACTTGATGGAAATGCCCCAAAAGGTCCAAATAGGCAATCAAACACAAGAAATAAGCAAGGCGATAGAAATAGTTTAAAGGTAGTCACTACATAAATATCATCCCACAGTATCAGGAATAGTCCATACAATTTGTCTTTAAATTAAAGACTAGGGATATGTAAGATAGAAAAATATAGGCAACTCCCAGTCCAAGAGCACACCGTATCTCCGAATATCAACAAAGAACGAACGTCGATCAATTGCAGCAACTAGTACTCAGATTTACACCAAAAAGGTACAGAAGTGTAGTATGAGTACCAAATTCATAGGTACTCAGTAGTCACCATTGGCCGACTAAGCTAAATCATGATATAAGATGATAAATGAGAGATAACATAGCTAAGTCAAGGTAGAGACGAACCTAAATCAAGTCCATCATCATTGTGCATAAATAGGTAAATAAATCAAAATAATAGCATAACATAACATAAACCATTATCACGCACAAACATAACTACAAAATTGCTCCCATATGTCAATTGATGCAGAAAAGTAAGTAAGCCATCACAAGCCCCCATAAGCCTGGAAGGTACACACAAGATAGAATAACCCACCACCATCTTATACTAATAATCATTATACCTCTAGATTGTACTCACATGATGCTACATTAGCCATTTTTATTATTTTTTGAGACTTAACCAAATTGTTGTTTTCAATCTCACACCCTGATATCATCATATCATAAGAAGTATATCCTTATAGCATAACATGCATACCCGGACTCAAACCATTAATATAATCATTAGCTGAACTTGAACCGATAATTAACCAATATCCGAACGTAAATCGGTAAATATAATCAAATTCATAATCATCCTCCAGACTCAAACAGGGTAATTATCATCAATATCATATCTATCTTCCACACTTGAACCAGTAATATAAGTATATCAATATAATCAATAGTAACATATATAGCATAAGTAATAGCATAATAAATAGGCATCGATCCTCACATCAACCAACATATCCATCAAGTGTAAAGGTTTCTCAATATCCTCAATAAGCATTTCCAAGAGTCTAAAAAGTGTATATAGATCTACAAAAGCTAACATGTGTCTTAGCCTAAGGTGGTCAAGGGCCTACTTTTAACCCCCAAAGTTTCATTTTTGGAAAATTCTACCCGAACTAGGCTTAAGGTATCTAAATCTACTTTTAGATGTTAAACAAGCTTCATTTATCCCTAAGATAGGAAGTTCACCTTAAATATGTGCAACTAGATCAATTATGCCTAATTTATGATTTTTGAATAGCCTAAATGATCCAACTAACCCAAGCATTGCAATTCATCATACCAATACCTAAAACCCATCTCAAATCTAACACAATATCATAAAAATACTATGAACTAGCTCAATCTAACAGGGGATAAAACCTAGCCTACCTGGATATTGAAGAAAGATCAAACGATCCACTAAATCACCATTTTTCCCTTTCAAGAAGCTTTCACAAGATGTCAAGTTATAAAAAACACATTCTGTCCATCAATACAAGAATAATGATACCTATATTACACTATTATGGTTTGAGTCCAAAAATTATACCAAAATCTCATATGGGTCCAATTTATGAAAATCACATTTTTGAAACCAACTCACATTCCCTCATGCTCAATGAGTCATTACCCTCTAAAATGGGTGAAATCCGAGCTAATTTGGGGCTAAAATCAAGCCTCCAAGGTTTTGGAATTTTTGAACAAGTAATGGAAAATTCTACCATGAAAAGGGTGAAATCTTACCACAAATCAAAGAAGAATCATAAAAATAAATGTTAGCTAAGCTCCCAATTCACCCACAAGCTCCAATTCCAAGCTATCTCACTATTCGGGTTTATCTCTCAAGTGACTGGATGATAAAATAGAAAATAGGATAAAATAGGGTATTTATACCTTTTTCAGGTGCTCGAGTATCGCTATCAAGACCCAACTATCGTGATCACAATATATGGCATTAGGGGTAGAAGTCGCTATTGCGATATTCCCCCATTGCAATTGCGGCTCTAATTGACTACCCAAGGAGTCGAGTTTGTGACGAAATGTGTTGCAATCACGATACTTATTGGTGTTTTTAGATCGCTATTGCGATCCATGGAACGCAATCATGGGTGCACCAGTTATAGCCAAGACAAGGAAATTTTGCAAGTCTCTGGCAAGCCCTCGGGATTAATTCAGAATCCCGTGTACGTAAATGGACTATGCAACAATACCATATTCGATGTTTCAAATTTAATGGCACATTTGAAATTTCCATCCGAGGTTGTTTCAACAAAATATAGGTCCCACACCAATTTTCATTTTCTTAACTTTTGACCAATAGATTGAAATGAATCCAGGTGCCTTGGGACCCAAACCAAGAGTCCATCTAGACTAAAATCAATATTTTGAAGCTATTGAAACAGTCAATTTTGCATTTGAGTTATTTTAACTAAATTTTTTGCCCAGTGGCCATTTGGAACAAGTGAAAACTTCAAAATAGGTAATTGGCTCTAAAAAATAAAAAAAACTGCTCAGTAATCGTACTGTCAGTCCCAGTAAGTCATAAATGAATTGGGGCTGCTGTAGAGAAGCTCTAACGATGAAAATAAGCAGAAATATGGAAAATAACTTGAAAGGTCATTACAATATCCATAACTAAAGGAACTTTTATCTGTGAAAGTTAAGGATTATGATATACCTGAAATCTCAAATAGTTGAGGATACAGGGTCTACATCTCACTCTCGATCTTCTAAGTAGCCTCCTTTACTGGGCGGTGTATCCACTAAACCTTAACTACAGGAATATCCCTAGTGTACAACCGCTTGACATTACTAGCCAAAATGAGCATCGACTCCTCCATGAAGGTTAACCACTTATCTAGCTTGACTGAGTCCCGTTAAAGAACATGAGATGGATGAGGAAGTTATCTCCGCAACATGGAAACATGGAAAACTGGATGGATAGCAGTAAAATATAGAGGTAAATCTAATTCATAAGACACCTCACCAATCGTGCAAAGAATCTCAAAAGGCCAAACATACCTAGGGTTGAGCTTGCCCTTCCTCCTAAACCTCATCACACCCTTCATGGGTGATACATGAAGGAATACTCGGTTACCAACTCCAAATCTTAAGGCATGAAGCCTACGATCTGCATAAGCTTTCTGCCTACTCTGAGCTACTTTCAACCAGACCCGAATCACCTTGACTCTATCTAATGACTCCTGAAGCAAATCAGTACAAAGGGGTCGAATCTCAGAAGTCTCAAACCATCAAATCACAAAATGATATTGTTAGAAGAGAACTTTGCCAATGCTAAGTGCTCCTCCCACTGGCCTCCAAGATCCATAACACAGCTCGAAGCATATCCTCAAGTACCTGAATGGTCCACTCAAACTAGACATCTGTCTGAGGATGAAGGGTTGTACACAGATCTACCTGAGTACCCAACTCTTTGTAAAAAGCTCTCCAAAAGCTAGAAGTAAACATGGAACCCCTATCCAAAATAATCAATATGCACACACCATGAAAATGGAATATCCCACACACATAGATGCAAGCAAATCGCTAAGTACTAAAGGACATTTAATTCGAAATAAAATGCACAAACTTGGTCAACCGATCCATGATGACCCAAATACCATCAAAATCATAAGAAGTGTGGGGTAAGCCACTAACTAATTCTATGGTAATTCGCTCCCACTTCCATTCGGGAATGGACAATCTCTGAATCAAAGCACTTGGATGCTGATGCTCGACCTTCAACTACTTACAACAAAGGCAATGAGCCATAAATTCTGCCACATCTCGCTTCATTCCACTCTACCAATAATGCTATATCAAATCTCTATACATCCTAGATCTACTCAGATAAATAGAATATCTAGAGTTGTAAGCCCCATGCAGAATAAACTAAATTAAGTCATCAATCCTCGGATTACAAATGCAGCTATCAAATCTTAAAACGTCCTCAGAATCTAGGGTGATCCTCTCAAACTCACCTCTCATCACATAATCATAGAGGATGCGAAGCTTACTATCCTCAAATTGACGATTATGAATCTACTAAAAAATAAATACCTTGCCTCAACACTAGCAGGAATCCTCCTAGGGTCTGAAATATCAAGATGAACCATCAAGATGGCTAAGGACTTAACATCCTATGACAAAGGCCTTTGAGAATTTAAAATACAAGCCAAACTGCCCATACTCTCTACCTCAACTCAAGGCATTTGCTACCACATTCACCTTGCCCGAATGATAAAAGATCGAGATATCATAATCCGTAAGCAACTCTATACATCTACATTGCCTAGCATTAAGCTCTCTCTAGGTCATAAGATTCTGAAGACTGCAGTGATTCGGAAAAATCTCACAAAGCATGTTATAAAGTTAATGCCTCCAAATCTTAAGAGCGAAAAGCACCAACCCCAACTTCAAATCATGAGTAGGGTAGTTGCGCTCATGAACCTTAAGTTGTTTTAAGGCATAAGTTATAACATGACCCTTATGTACCAATATACAACCTAGGACAACACATACACCCTATAGACTCTTTTAACAATAACCAAGTCGCCTACTAGGGTAGAAATAGAAAAAGGATCTGAAACAACCTCAAGATCAAAACCAATACATACAGCCACAAATGGGATTATATAAGAAAGAGTGAACCCCAGATCAAGCAAACAATACACATCATAAGAAAAGAGTTGTAACATACCTGTAACGACATTAGGTGATGCTTTAGATTCCTACAGAGATGCATTAACATATAACCTATTCTAGCCAATGTACGTACCAGAAGCAGGAGCAGATACCAAAGTTGCACCACTAGGCGTAGAAGCACAATATGAAGCAACCAGAGCTTTGACCACTCCCAAAGTTCCCTTACCGACCGGATAATTCTTGAGCATATGACATGGATGGCAATATTTAAAACATTTTTCCCTTTCTTCATCACAATAACCCTGATGAAAACGATTGTAAAACTGGTAAAGAGTGCATGAAGAAATCGACTGACCCCCACTCGCTTGAGATTGGGCACTCTGTGCCTGGAAATTATCACCACTTTATTGACACTTATCACCCAACTACCTCAAGTAAGGAACGCTAGCAGTAGAGAAGGAACCATAACTTCCTCACTTTTTTTGGCCATTTATCTCCATCCCAACCACCTTGCGACTTAGCACCTCCCTAGTCAGAAAACCTATCTCTCTTACCCTGCTTATCACCGAACTTTGCTTATTTCTTTTTCTCATTCTCCATCTACTATATGTGAACAACTAACCTTAAAATGTCCATATCCTTAATCAGCACAGCAGAATTGCTTTCCAAGATTAAATTACGAGATAGAACAAAAGCAAACTTTCTCATTCCCACTCTCATGTCAGCCACCAAATCAGGAGCATACCTTAACAGCTGATGAAATTTGAAGGCATATTTCTTGACAAATATTCTCTCTTTCTTAAGATTCACAAACTCCTCCATTTTTACTTTCCTTAACTCTTGAGGAAAGAAATGGTCCATAAAAGCACCAGAAATGGCATCCCATAAGGACAACTCCTCCACATCACCTCTATCCCTATCCCGCTCTTTGTACCATTAGTACATAATATCCTTGAGCTGATAAGCTACAAAGTTTACACCTTCCATATTTGTGGCCTGCATCTCTCTGAATATCTTCTCTATTTTATCTAGGAAACACTAAGGATCCTCCTCCACCTTCCATATTTGTGGCCTCAACAAATACCCCACCAGATGCATCCATATTAGCCTGAGTAGCAACCAATAGAGCAATAGTTTGAATAGACTGGCAAAATTCTGCATTAATCACCTTACCATGAGAAGGACTAGTAGCAACCGGAGAAGCTCCAGAATAATAAAGGATATGACCCTGAGATCGAAGATGAACTCTAGACGTAGGATGTACCCCATCAACATTGTCCCCAAATAGGACAAAAGAGTTTTCTTCTATTCCAAATCGTCGAGGCATGATCTAAAAAGTAAAAAAACAAGGATTAGAGAAGAATTACAGGACTTAGACACCAAGCTTGAAAATAGAATACTAAGAAAGTGGAACATTCCTAAATGCCTTGTGGCCTCTTTCTTATGAGTGTAGAATGATACACACCCCCAAAAAGAGACTCTGCTTGACACAGATTTGTGGACTCCTAATTGACCATGAACCTAAAGATCTGACACCAACTTGACACGACCCAACCCGAGGCCTTATCGTAATGGGTGTCCCAAGTTTGATCGGAATAGGAGACCACCCGCATTGCCTAACCTAACATCCAGCTTCCTACCATGAGCTGGCTAAATGTTGAACATATAACAAGATACTATAACTATCCAAATTATAAACTCTTGGATAGGTACATTACCTAGACTGACCCAACCGAGTCTGATCGTCCCTTACCAACTATCCAACCATACTAAGCCAAACCAAACCGTAGATCTAACCATAAGCAAATAAGTTTTATTAATAATTAGATATATAATCCCAAAAGAAAATATGAAGGAACAGTAAGAAACTATGTCCAAAAAAAACAGCCATAATATCAATGCTAATATTAAGGCTTACAAAAATGCCAATCCCGCCCATTCTAACTATAGTAGTTCCACAAAACCCTCTAGCCAAAAGAATACAAATATCCGTCCCCAACCATTGCACAAACCAATATCCATAAATAATCCAGAGTTTGAAATAAAATCCATGAAATAGTGCCTTATCAATAGATGAAAGCTCACCACTTTAATCTGAACCTGAGCCCCAAATGTCCAAATGGTAAGCGGGAGAAGTAGAATGGTCGGTTCCTGCATCGCATAGGGATACAACCGCCAAAAGATGGGTTTGCGGGTAAGTGCTAGCAAGAACTCAGGATAAGGATAAAAGAATGTCATTTATAATACAAAGTAAAACCATCCATATGCATTCAAACCATACATACATATATATAACCATGCCGAGAAAGGGGATTGAGTTTAGCATGCCATTTAAAACCTTATCCTAGGATGTGTAGCTTTACCATCCTAAATCATCCATGGGAAATATAGGTTCAGCTCCCTCTACTGAAAGGGCCCCAACATGTAAAGCCACACAACTAGGGAAGAAAACCTAGGATGACTAGTACATCCCCTAAAATATAAAGTGTGACATCATGTATGCGGTCACCAGGACCAAACCTCATATAGGTAAATATGAGTTTCCAGTTTAGATCCCCCTGGGACCTCTACCTTCCACGACTTTGCTATATATCACTCTTTTAAGCCCAATTAAAACCATCACCAACCAATAATCCAAACCATGAACTATTTATTAACCAAGGAAATTAGATATTGGTATTATCATACCGACTATATCTTGCAAGTATTGTCCTTGGCCAATCCTTAGGGGATTCCCATGTACCCTACATGATTTCCAATTAAACCAAAACCATAGCCACCAAGGCCTTTTCAATCCCTTTATAACATTTAAACCATTCATATCATTTAGGGTTCCATTACCATGTTTTAACCATGCATAAGTTTCATTAAAAAACAAATATTATAGTGAAAGCATTGTTATAGGCATTTTATCAAACACTTTGGGGGCATAGTATTTCCAAAACCAAAGTCCATTACCAAAGAACCATTCCCATGCAACTAATTTTTCATAAACCACCATTAATTCATATAAAAGCATAATTAAAAACATGGGAAAACCATAACTAAGCATTTATAACCAAAACACCTAAATCATATTTTAAAACCCAAATTTATACAACATTCAAATCTTGAAAACATTGTGTAAAACCATGCCTTTAGTTGGAGCTGACTATGAGGGAAGAGAACATGCCTTAAACCAAGATAATAATGGAGAGAAATCACCAACAGACGCCCTAATTTACTCCTTAAGATGAAACCATAGCTTCCTTTTTCTATGAAATCTAGAGAGGATTTAAGAGTGTTTTCCAAGTGTATAAAAATAGAATAATAAGGATAATAGGGCAAATAACCTCCCAAATGCAATATAATTCATGGGACCTTATTAGGATAAGTGGGAAAATATCTAGATTTCCCTCACTTAAAATGTATTAAATTCCCATCATAGGGTACGACTGACCCTTACGAGTCGTACCTATCTTGTACGAGTGGTACCCACCTCTCATACCCTAGACTTTCCCCCTTGGACCCAACACTATCCAAGGTACGAAACACCTAAACCTAAGTCGTATTCAAGTGTACCACTAGTACCCATAAACCGTACCCCTAGATAAATAAAATCTAGGAAGTTTGAAAACTGACCACTGTACGAGTCCTGGCTAAGACTCATACTCTAGCTTACGGTTATGGTGAGTCATTCGTACTTAGATCCAACTTAAGTTACCAAGTCTAAGGTTAAATAAAGTAACCAAATAAATCGTACACAATTATACGACTTGTACCACCCAAATCTTACCCATTTCAATAACTATATCCATCCCACCAACCAACACTGTTCAGCATATGATTGGGCCATACCACCCATATCTAACTATATGACTCATTCCCCTAAGTTATATCTTGTCCAGAAACCAGAAATCAAGAAAATTTTCTAAGGTCTAGAAACTAGGGTACTTCAAGGGCGTAATAGGAGTGAGTACAATCCACTTGTAATCAGTAAGTATCAAAGGTCGACTGAGCAAAGTAGATAATAAAGTATAGAAAAATACACACTAAGGGCATATCACCTGTAATCAAAAAATGTCCCACAATGGTAGCCCACAGCTTTTGCAAGAACATTTCTCTAATATCTATATATAGCATCACAAAACACCAGAAAGGAATACAAGTATACATGTATACTATATATAAGCAAAGAAAAGAAGATAACAACATATACGAGAGCATTAAGTGCAAGTAAGGGGAGATAGAATATTGGATAGGTAACAAGTCAAATAGAATACACAATCATATTACAAACATAATAAAGTAAATAAAGTAAGAATGATAATGATAATGTAATGCACGGGTTATAGTACAACCTATGAAACTATCACACAGTCTCTGCATACACCTACAGAGATGAAGTTTCAAGGCGTAGGACCCATAGGGGGCTCATCAACCCATTACAATCCATATCCATAACTCCTCCTCGGCATATCCCTCAAGGAAGGTTTTATAAGATATCATATTTTCTATCCGAAAAAGTTATTGTTTCTCAATGTTTCTAATATTTCCACAGTAGTACCAATGTTTCATGAATATACATAATATGAGAAAGTAATGCCCACAACCAACCACAATGAGTATTTCCATATTCCACTAATATGCTAACCAAGTGAACCAAATATGCACTCAATATTCCCAACCATCCATGAAAACCAACATGATTCGTATGCTAATAGAGTATGAACATATTATAATAGACAATTGATACCATTATAGGCTTTTCATCACACATGATATAATTATTTTCGTGCATATAGGATATCAACATCACATAGGACCCCAAATAGTCACGCATAGCACATAATATTCCAAAACTACAAAATACATCACATATACGCCCCTACACGAGCACAACACAATAAGATAATCATTTTTAATGATTAGTTCCCTCACCCTTAACATGCTTTTGTATCAAAATTAACTACCCACCCAGTTTGAAAGAAGTTAAGCTATAACTTACCTCGAAAGACAAAACCTAATCTGCAACACTTCAATCCCAAAGCGTTACTCCTTATGAATCGAATCAAAATCAACTAAAAGACAGAAATATAGAATCTATTCTTCAAAATGAATTCAACGATACTCATATTGCCTATTTTCTAGATGGGGTCAAAATAGACCCCAAAAATAGGTTTTTAAAAAAAAGTGCAAAATTAAAACTTTATTTCAAAAACATGTTTCCCATATTTTTATCAGTCAACAGCTGAAAACCCAATTGAAAACTAGTTAAAAACAAGGTTCAAATTTAAGAAAACCCATTTTTAAACTTTACCATGTAAAATCCCCAAAATTTATATTAAAATCAAGAATCAAAGTTGTTTTGAAGATGAAATCAAGGGAAAACTGATAATTATAGGATTAGAAACTCATCCAAATAAAAAAGGTAGAAATTGGGGTTTAAATTAGAGAATTACAATTTTTAGGCCTTATGGGCCAAAATCCTAAAATTTCATACGTAATTCAAGTTAAAAACAAGAATAGATAATGAAGATTGAAGAAAATAATTGAAATAGGTGTTATGGAGCTTACATAAACTTAGAAGTGAAAGAAATAGCTCAAAATCATGAAACCCTAAGCTCCAAGTCTCATAAATGGTGAAAACCAGGTATTTATATGCACAGGCATTGCGATCGTGGTACCTGGCCTATCAAGGGTATCGCTATTGGGGACAAGTGTCACAATCGTAACATTGTCAGCAGGGCCCAATCATGATCGTGACAAGAGTATCGCAATCACTGGTCCACATTCTGGAGACTTGGTGCATTCCAAGTCTCCGCGGGCCCCTCATGATTCATCCAAAATCTCATGAACATAAACGAACTATGATAACCTATAAAATTTGATGCTTTAGACTCAATGGCAATATTAGGTTTTCAAAAAAATGTTCTTTTCACAAAGTTAACCCCCAAAAACCCTAAATCACACCTATCTGAATTGAGGGTCTAAATCTAATTTTAATCCATAAAACCACACCAACCATGTTACCACACTAAAATCGATGTTACGAATCTATTGGCTCAATCCATTATGTCATTTGTCTAAGGATCAAAATATAACAACTGAAATAAACTATAAGGCTCTCAAAGTCATAAAAAACTACAATATCACATAAATGATACCAAAATTCATCGAGAATCATGTCAATCATACCCACACTCCAGGAATACAACAATGCACCACCAAGAGGGGTAAAATGGTCAAATTAAACAATAATACATATTTTATCAAAAATTAGGTCATTATATCATCCACCACTAAAAATTAAGTTCGTCCTCGAACTAATGGCAAGATAAACACCTGAATTAGTAAAAAGTTGGGGATGCGAACTACATATATCAGACTCGACCTCCCTAGTAGCTTTATCTATAGGTTGATGCCTCTACTGGACCTTAACCACAGAAATAACTCTATATGTAACTGTCTAACATCCCTAGACAATATGGAGACCGAATCCTTAAGAAAAAACAACCTCTCATCTAACTAAACCAACTCCTAAGGAATGACATGAGACTCATCCAAAATGTAACGGCAAAGCATGGAAATATGAAAAGCTGGATGAATGGCTGATATGTCCAGGGGAAAAGCTAATTCATAAGCCATACCATCAATAGTTTGAAGAATATCAAAAGGGCCAATATACCTATGGATAAGCTTTCCCTTTTTCCCAAACCTCATCACACCCTTTATGGGCAAAAATCAAAGAAAAACACGAACACCAACACCAAATCACAAGGCATAAAGTTTACAGTCTGCATAACACTTCTACTAACTCTGAGCCGTTCAATGTCAATTCTGAATGATCTGAACTCTATCCAAAGACTCATAAACTGAGTTCGTACCTCGAGATTTAACCTCAGAAACCTCAAACTAACCCACTGGAGAGCGATAACGCCAATCATATAAAACCTCAAAAGAATCCATATCTATACTAGAATAGAAGCTATTATTATTCGCGAACTATACAAAGGCTAAATATTGCTCCCACTTACCACCAAATTCCATCAAACACATACAGAGAATATCCAACAAAACTTAAATAATTTGTTCTGACTGGCCGTTAGTCTAGGGTGAAATACAGTGTTAAGGTCAACCTGAGTACCCAAATCATCCTGAAAAGTTTTCCAAAAGTGAGATCTGAACACATAACCTTGATCTGAAATAATAGACACTGGACCACCATGTAGTCGCACAATATCTTAAATGTAAATACGGGACAACCTCTCATTACTAAAAGATATTTGAACTAAAATAAAATGAGAAGACTTAGTCAATTGATCCATAATGACCCAAACTCTATCAAAACTATGCAAAGTGTAAGGTAAGCGGGTCACGAAGTCCATAGTGATTGGTTCCCACTTCTACAAAATAGGTAACCTCTGAAGCAATCCACTAGGACTCAAATACTAGTCCTTCACCTACTGACAATATAGGTAATAAGCTATAAACTCCGCTATATCCTTTCTTATAACACTACACCAATAATGTTGTCTCAAGTTATGATACATCTTATTCTCTCCTGGATGGATAGAATACCTGGAATAATGGTCCTCCTCCAAAATCAATATAATCTAATTACCCACTCTTGCGTACAACCTTAGCCTCTAATCCTCAAAACCCCATCTGAATTAAGTGAGGCTTCCTTAGCCTCACCACTTAACACCTTATCTTGAATCACCCTAAATCCAACATCATTAAACTAATGAGCTTGAATCTGCTCCATCAATAAAGTCTTAGCCTCTACAAATCCCAGAACATGTCTAGGTATCAAAATATCAAGCCTAACCATCTGGTTAGCTAAAGACTAAACCTCTAAGATTAAAGACTTCTCCTACGTCAAAATATGCACAAGCTACCCATGCTAGTTGACCTCTAGCTCAAGGCATATGCAACCATATTAGCCTTGCCCGAATGATAGAGAATAGTCAAGTCATAATCCTTTAGAAACTCAAGTCAATAGTGCAGTATCATATTAAGATCTCATTGGGTAAAGAAGTACCAAGCTACGATGATTTGAGAAAATCTCACAATGGACCCCATACAAATAATGCGTCCAAAACATCAAAGAAAAAACAATAGCGCATAATTCTAAATCATAGGTAGGGTAATTTTCTTATGGGGATTCAGCTGAAGAGAAGCATACGCCATCACGTTACCCTATTGCATCAACATCGTACCTAACTCAACACTTGAAGCATCACAAATAAGGTGAAACCCATGCCCTCCTTGGGAAAAGTCAAGATGGAAGTTGAAGTCGACAAATTCTTGAGTTTTTGGAAGCTCGCCTCACAAGCATTAGACCACTAAAAGAAAACCTTTTTTGAGTTAACTTGGTTAACGTAGCTATGATAGATGAGAAATCCTCAACAAAATACCGATAATAACCTTCCAATCCAACAAAACTCTAAATTTTAATGGATAAAGTAGGCCCAGCCTAATCATAAATTGTTGCAATCTTGGCTGGATAAACCATAATACCCTCCTTAGTCAGCACATGACCCAAGAAAGAACTAGACTCCAAATAAAAGACATACTTGGAGAACTTGGCATACAACCTGTCATCCTTCAATCTCTGAAGCACAATCTACAAATGCTTCTTATGATTGGCCTCACTTATGGAATAAATCAAGACATCATCTATAAATACCATAACAAAAGAGTCGAGATACGATCAAAACTCTTAGTTCATCAACTCCTTCAACGCGGCTAGGGCATTGCTCAACCCAAAGGATATGACCAAGAACTTATAATAACCATATAGATTTCAAAAAGCTGTGTTTGGAATATCCAAAGCCCTAATCCTCAACTGGTGATACCTGGATCTCAAATCAATCTTCAGAAACACTGCAGCTCCCTAAAGCTAGTTGAATGAATCATTAATACGAGGAAGAGGATAATTATTCTTAATGTCACCTTGTTTAACTATCGATAATCGATACATATCTACATAGATCTATCCTTTTTCTTCACAAATAAGATACGCGTACCCCAATATGATATAGTAGGTTAGATAAATCCCTTATCCAATAACTCCTGTAGTTGATCCTTCAATTTTTTCAACTCGGCTGAGGCCATCCTATAAGAAGGAATAGAAATGTGTTGGGTGTCTGATAAAACATTAACACCAAAATAAATATCATGATCCGGAGGCATACCAGGCAAATCCATCGGGAACACATCCATAAACTCATAAACAACATGAACAAAATCTAAAGAAAGAAGTGAAACCATACTAGTATTGCGAATATGAACCAAGTAATACAAACATCCCCTCTCAAGAAATTGATGAACCAAAATATAATATATAACCCTCATAGAACATGAATGAAGTGCACACTTCCAAGCTATCCTCAGCACACCCGGTGAAGCTAAAGTCATGGTCTTAGCATAAAAATCTAGGACAACACAGTAAGGAGTCAACCTATCCATACCTAGGATGACATTGAAATTAATCATATCTAAGACAAGCAAATCTACCCAAGTCTCATGCCTAGAAAAATTGGTACACCCGATCCACAACTAAAGAATCACTTACAGGGGTAGATACATGAATAGGTATGGAGAGAGGCTCACTAAGAAAATCAAAACCCAAGGCAAAATATGCAGATTTATAGGAGAAAGTCAATCTCAGATCAAATAACACAAATGTAAATATGAAACAAATGGAGGCGATACGTATGATCACAGCATCAAAAGCCTCTGTCTCAGGTCTAGCGGGTATAGCATAGCACTATCTACGACCCTCAACTAGCTGAGTATCCCTGCATCCACTACAATCAGCTCTACTACCCCTGTCTCTCGCACCTCTGGTAGAACCCCTGCCTCTCACAACTAAAATAGGAGTAGAAATTTTAGCATAAGAATATTTTAACAAGGTATCGAAATGTGCCTCATACTCTGTAATAGTCATGAAGCCCTACTCCAGGCAATCAGACTCATCTCTCATCCGATCCCTCAGACTATAAGGTAGAAATCTCTCTAAAAAGGCTTTGGCAAACTAATCCCAAGTCATCAGAGGAAAATCATAAGGTCTATAACTAACCAGCAACCTCCACCAATTTTTAGAACCATGTCTCAACTAACAAGTAGTATAAGCAAGCCCATGCGATTGAAGTAAACCTAAATTACGCAACTTCTCTCAATAGTCAATCAAGAACACATGGACATCCTTTCTTACAACACCATTGAATCTAGGAGGTCCAAATGAGTATCTCAAACCTCTTTTAATCCTTAAAATACATAATTATACTCGTAAAAAGAAGAGATATGGTCAATTTAGTGAGTTGAGATCTCATCTAGAATGGTAACATAGATGAGGGCTGAACTCTAAACCTCAAAATACCATACTTAGATGGCAATACTAAAATAGGAATAATACTCAGGGTCTGAAGAGTTCCAAGAGTAGAAGCAGGTGCATCTAGAGGATCCACACATGAGACTGAAAGAATACCAAGCACGCTCAAAGAAGCATCCTCCAAACTGGTGAATAATCAAACCAACAACCCCTCCAATGTTATGCCAGAAGAAATCAGTGGAACTAAAGTAGGACCCATACCTCTAACATACTCAACACAAGGCTCAAGGGAAAGTCCCCTAGCACTAATCCTAGACTGGACAGATCCATATGCCCATCCTCTACATCGAACCCGTCCAAGACTCACAACTCGTTATCTAGACTAGGCTATCTCCATGGATGAAGGATCCACATCTCTAACCTTGTGAGATCTAGTCGACGCCATCTATGTAGAAAAGAGTAAAATATGGCTTAGAACACAAGATATGAAAGAAATTTGGATAATAAGGAATAAAATGATAGAAATTCCTAAAGACATCCTATAGCCTCTCAAAGATAGATATGGATATCTACATACTAATCCATGAGACTCTATTAGACATCCCATTCTTACACTATTGATACTATTGAACTTGGTTAATCTGATACCAATTTTTAATGGCCCAATTTTTGAGGTAATGATGGCACTTATCGCGGCGAACCTTGAAAATTAATCCTATCACACAAATTGATACAAAAAGGAAAAATAATAATCCAAACCTAAGGGTAGGCTCCTAGAATGAAGTCGAACCATATCAATATAATAATAGCAAAAAGTATAAACTCAAACATAATATGCCAAACTCCCCAAAACCTAGTGTCACAATGTAAGAACTACTAATACAATCCATGAATTAAATACATAAGAAAATACAATTGGAACAACTCTGTCTTTGAATACTATTAAAGACAATAGTCTAATACAGAAAGATAGAAGTGGACTCTAGATGCAAAAAAATCCAACTGCAATCTTGAATAACTTTGAAGGTGCCCGAATTAATCACTATGTGGCATACTAAAAATAGGACCTGCACTGAAAGGGCATAGAAGGAGTTAGTATAGTCTACATGTACTTTGTAAGTATCATAGGCTGACAGAGCAAAGTAGATAATAAGGCATACAAAAATACATAATAAGGGCACATTACCTATAATAAAAATATCTCCCACAATGATAGCCCCTATTGCCTACATTGACAATTATGTAATATCATCATATAATATAGAAAAACACCAGATAGTATTACAAGTATACATGTATGCCACATATAAGCAAAGAAAAAAAGAAAATAACATATACGAAAGCATCAAGTATAAGTAAAGAGAGATAAAACAATGGATAGATAACAAGTTAAATAGAATATACAATCACATCGCAAACATAATAAGGTAAATACAATAAGAATAATGATAATGATGATAAGGTAATGCATGAGGTTATTGTACAACCTTTGAGAATATTGCATAGCCTCTGAGACGATCACACAGTCTTAGTAGACACCTACGAAGATAAAGCTTTAAGAAATAAGACCAATTTTAGGTTCGTCAACCCATATACAATCCATATCCATATCTCCTCCCCAATACATCCCTCGGGAAGGGTTTTATAAGATGTCACATTTTTAATCAGAAAAGCTAATATTTCTCATTATTTCTAGTATTTCCACAGTGACACCAATGTTTCATGAATGTATATGCTATGAGGATGTAATGCTCATAACCAACCACAATAAGTATTTCCATATCCCACCACCATGCTAATTAAGTGAGCCAAATATCCACTTAATAATTCCAACCACCCTTGAAAACCAACATGATTTATATGACAATAGAGTATGAACATATCTCAATATACAACTGATAAAACCATAGGCTTTTCATCACACAAGATACATTTATTCCCATGCATATCAAGTATCAATATCACATAGGACCCCCTACGGTTACACATAGCATATAATATTCCAAAACCACCAAATACATCATATATAGGCCCCCACACCAGAACAATACAATAATATAGACATTTTTCATGATTAGTTACCTTACCCTTAAAATTCTTTTCTATCAAAATGAACTACCCATCCCAGTCTAAAAGAAGTTAAGCCATAACCTACCTCAAAAGTCGAAAATCGGTCTGCAACACTTTAATACCAAATTTTTACTCCTTATGGATAGATCCAGAATCAACTAAAACATGGAAATATAGAACCTATGCATTAAAAAAAATACAATAATACCTATATTACCTATTTTTATATTAAGGTCAAAATGTACCCTCAAAATAGATTTTCAAAAAAAGGATAAAATCAAAAATTTATTTCAAAAAAAATGTATTTCATATATTTAGGGTTCTACAGCTAAAAACGCAAGCAAAACTTAGCTTAAAATGAAGTTCAAATCAAAGAAAAATTATTTTTAAACTTTATCAAGTAAAATCACCAAAATTCATTTGAAAATCATAAATCAAAGTTGTTTTCAAGATTAAATCAAGAGAAAACTAATTATTTTAGAATTAGAAACTCATTCAAGTAAAAAGGATAGAAATTGGGGTTTAATTTGAGAATTGTTGTTTTTAGACCTTACAGGATAAAATCCCTTAATTCCATACTAAATTCAAGTTTAAAATAAGAATTAGATAATGAAGATTGAAGAAAACAATTAAAATAGGTGTTATGCAGCTTACACAACCTTATAAGTAGAAGAAATAGCTCAAAATTATGAAATCCTTATATCCAAGTCTCATAAATGGTGAAAATCACAAAAACTAGATATTTATATACCAGGCACTGCAATCATAGACTAGCTATTGTAATTGCAGTACCTGTCCTATCAAGGGTATCACGATCGTGGACAAGTGTTGTGAAATACCCTGGGTTTAGGACCCTTAGAAATTTTCATGAATTTTTAGGTTCTGGACAATGTACGACCAGTGTGTACCAGTCGTATACTAGAGTATGAGTGGTATGCCTTGGTCATATGCTGACCAATGTTGGTAGGATTAGATTAGGTTTCTAAAATGGGTAAGACTTGGGTTGGTATAAGTCATATGGTTGGATATGAGTCATTTGGTTTGGGTCTTTTCTTCACTTAATCTTAGACTTGGTAGACTAAATTGTATTATTCTACGAGTGGCTTACCATGGGTCGTAAGCTAGGGCACGAGTCATACTATGTAGTCATCTAATGGACAGTGTTTAAACCTCTTGTGATTCTATTCTGCTAGGGGTACAGGTCAAAGTTACGGGTCGTATGCTTTTGGTACAAATTGGTTTAGATAAGTCATACCTTTGATAGTTTTAGGTCCAAGGGGGAGGCCCAGAGTATGAGTGGTGGGTACCACTCGTATTGGAGGATACGACTGGTATGGTGAGTTGTACCCCCGATGGGAATTTTATGCATTTAAATAAGGAAAATCTAGACATTTTCCAACTTAACCTAATAAGTCCCCATAACTTTTAACATACTTGGGAGGTTATTTGCCATATTATTCGACTCATTATAACTTAGAAAATACTCTCTAATCCTTTCTAAAGTTCTTGGGAAAAAGAAGCAAGGGTTTTATATCAAGTATTAATTTGGGGCTTGTATTGGTGATTTCTCTCCATTATCTACTCAATTTAAGGCATATACTCATTCACTCATTGTTAGTTCCAATTAAAGAAATATTTTGTAAAAAAATTTCATGGCATATTTGTTATATGGTTTTGGGTTTACAAATAAATATTAGGGGTTTTGGTTATAATTGCTTGGTTATGGTTTTCCCATGTTTTAATTATCTAATTACATGTTTTAATGGTGGTTTGGATACTTGGTTGCATGGGAATGGTTAATTGGTATTTGATTTTGGTTTTGGAAATACTATGCCCCTAATATGTTTAATAAAATTCTAATAAGAATGCTTTACTATGTTGTTGGACTTTCTAATGGAACTATTTCATGGTATGGTTTGGTAATGGAACCCTAAATGGTATAAATTGTTTAAATGGTTTGGAATGGTTAAATGGAATGATTTGATGGTCATGGTTATGGTTAATTGAAATCCTTGTGGGGTACAATGGAATTCTCCAAGTAAACATGTTAATGAATAACTTGTGGGGTACATGGGACTCCATCAAGCAAACATAATAATGGAACACTTATGGGGTACGTACATGGGACTCCCCTAAGTTAACTTGGTAAATGATAATAATGGATTGGTTGGTTGGAAATGGTTTTAATTAGGAAATAATGGCGAGGTGTGATAGCTATTCGTGAAGGTGGGAGTTTAATGAATGAACATTAGAAACTCAGATTTGCCAACACGAGGGGTTGGTCATTGTGACCATATATGATATTATGAGGTACATGGGCATTCTCTAAGTACACTATACATATAAATCATGGAGGGTAAGGGTACTTGGGAATCCCCTACCCTTATGGTATCTTTGGTTTGTGTGGTTACATGCATCGGGGCACGTTCAGTAGGTTACACTAGACTCATATATCCCGTGGGTGGCTTTGGATGGTTAAGCCACACATACCTAGATTAATAGTTTTTGACGTATGCTAAACCCAATTCTCTTTTCTGGCAGGGTTATATATATATGTATGGTTTGTATGCATATGGTTGGTTAACTTAGTTTTACTAGTTGGCATTATTTTAACCTTATCCTGAGTTCATTATGGAGTTAACCCACTAACCCATCTTTGGGTGGTTGTATCTCTACGTGATGTAGGAACCGAACGTTCTACTCCTCCTACACAGTGATCGAATTTTAGGATCAGCTATTGGGATTAAAGAGGTGAGCTTTCATCTTTTTAGAAGGTTTTATTTCATATCCATGGATATTTCTACACACTTTGGTTTATTTATGGATATTGGTTTTGGCCATGGTTAGGGTCATGTCCCGATAGGATATTGGCTTTCTTTTGGTTAGAGGCTTTTAGGGAACTTCTATGGGTTTTTATGGGTGGTATCGGTAGTGGTTTTAGCCTTCGTATTACAATTGGCATTGGGGATAACATCATTGGACTAAATTTCTCACTGTTCTATCCTTTTATTTTATGTAACAAAACTTAGTTTGGTTATTGTTTTTGGTTTCGGTTTACGGTTTGGTTATGGCTATCGATTGGTTTGGGTACAGTTGGACTTGTTTGGGTTGGTCACTATTATAAGCCTATCCCAGAGTCTAGATTTTGATAGTTATACGCTATCTTGTTATATATTCAGAATTCATCCAAATCAGAGTATGTACTGGATGGTTGGGTTAGGTATTAGGGGTGATCCCCGGTTCTAGTTAGACTTGGGATGCCCATTATGATATGGCCGTCGATTGGGTCATGTCAAGTTTGTATCAGAACTTTAGGTTCATGGTCAATTGGGAGTCTAGAAAGTTATGTCTAGCAGAGTCTCTTTTAAGGGTGCATTGTGTGCCACACTAATAAGGGAGAGACTAGAAGGCATTTAAGAATGTTTCACTTTCTTGGCATTCTATTCCATACTGCAAGATCTAAGGTTCTTTCTAATCCTGGTTTGTTCACTTTTTAGATCATGCCTTAATAATTTGGAACGCAAGAAAACTCTTTTGTCCTATATAGGGACAATGTGGAAGGGACACAGGGGATCCCTACTTGGTCTAGGGGTCCAGTCCCAAATAGTTATGGAGTCCTACCGATTTCTACTAGTCCTCTTCATGGTGATGTGATAAATGTAAAATTTTATCAATCGGTTCATACTATTGCTTATTTGGTTGTTGCTCAAGCTAAGCGGGATGCATCTTGTAATTCGTCTATTGAGGCCATAAGGGTTGGATAGTTTATTAAGATGAATCCACCTACTTTTACTAGTGTGAAGGTGGAAGAGGATCCACAGAGTTTCTTGGATGAAATGGAGAAGATATTTAGGGTAATACATGCCATAAATATGGAATGGATGAATTTTATAGCTTACCAGCTCAAGGATGTTGTGTACCAATAATACGAGGAGTAGGATAGAGATAGAGGTGATGTTGAGGAGTTGTCCTTATGGGATACTTTCTCAAATGATTTTTTGGTTTGCTTCTTTTCTCAGGAGCTGAGAGAAGTGAAGACAGAGGAATTCGTCAATCTGAGACAATGAAAAATATCAGTCAAGGAATATGCCTTGAAGTTTCATCAGCTGTCAACGTATGCTTTAGAATTGGCATTTTATATGAGGGAAAGGATGATAAAGTCTTCTTTTAGACTAGCTCATGAATCGATCGTTGAAAACAAGACTGATTTCCTATTAAATAATATGGATATGTCTAGGTTAGTGGTTCATATTCAACAGGTGGAGAAAGAAAAAAGGAAACAAGCAGAGTTCGGGGAAAGACAGAGTAAGAAGTTCAGATATCTTAATAAGGTGATGGGAAATGACAAGGCAGTCGAGATAGTGGTAAGTGGCCAACAAAAAGTCGAGGGGTTCTGGTTGCTTCTCTTCTTTTAGTGCCCCTTACCCCAAGCCTTTGGGTGATAGGCGTCAGTAGGGTTGTGATAATTTCTGAGCATAGGGTGTCTAATCTCTGGCGAGCAGGACACATTAGACTTATTTATGCTCTTCTTATCGGCACTGTGGTCTTCTTCATTAGAGATTTTGTGGTGAAGGGATGGGCAGATATTTTAAATGAGGTCAACTAGGCCATATGATCTGAAATTATCTAGTTGGTAAGGGGGCTTAAGGAGTGGTCAAAGCTTCGGTTGCTACATCTTCTACTCTGTGCCTAGTGGTGGTACTTCGGCATTTGCTCCAGCTTCTAGTGCCAATGCTGGTCGAAATAGGTTATATGCTCTTGCATCTTGATAGAAGTCTGAGGCATTGTTGACATCTAATTTTTGCCCTCCGCGACTAAACTTAATCCTGAGTTTCTTCAATTTTTGATAAAATCGAGATATTTATTTCCTCCAAATAAGTGTTTTGAAAGGTATATTTGTACGTGATTTTGTCACCTTAGATAGCAATTATATATCATCATGATCAATTATGAGATATTATACAATTGGATTACTTAAATGTTTACTCTATCGAAAATTGGATTTTAATTAAAAATTATTTTGAAACTAAGCACACTAATTAAAATCTTGATTTGAAAATTATCTATTTCAAAAATGGCTTATTCGAAAAAATGCTTACTTAATTTTATCAAATCAAAGAAGCGACTCGACCCAAATATTTGCGAAATCAAAGAAGCAACCCATGGTCGAACCAACCCGCTTTCAACACAAATCAAAATCCACATGACCTAAATATTTGCGAAACGACTCGACCCAGCTGTACCTGCATATTTCAAGCATTTATAGTACGGGAAAAACCTTGAATCTTCTAGAAGCAAGCCTAGGTGTCTCATCCAACGTCCATATTCCGTGAATCTCGGGTACCACGATACGAATTCGTACATATCTGGTCGTTTTGGATTGATTTGGAATAAAATTTGTTTTACCCTTTTTCAATTGGTCCACCTATTACGTTTTGTGGGAAAAATCCAAAGTTTTGGTATGGTGCAGGTTCGAAAATGAGATGGCGGAAGGGAAAGGATTTTTCAAATCTTAAAACCTAGGGTTCCTTTTTTTGGGGATCCTGAAAATACCCTGGTTCTATCCTCTATATAAGAGGCAATAGGAGTCACTAGCTAGTTGTTGGATTTTAGGAGGTTCAGAAATTGGGGACTAGAGGAATGAGAGGTCACCATATTCTATAAGTTTTGAAGTTTTGGGTCGAGAAAAGGGGGGGGGGGTTCTTTTTTTCTTTCCAAGAGATTTTTCTTTTCATTTTCTTTCGTTTAGGGTTTTTTTTTTTTGAAATTTTGATAAGAGTCTTAAAGAGCAAAAATTTCACCAGTTGCCATTAAAGTATTGAAGTGAAAAAATCGTTTTGATCAAAAATAGTTATTTTTATTTAGTAAAATTTTTTGTTTCATAAGTTGATCGGCTAATCAAAATTTTTGAGTTGCCGGTGACGTTTTTTGGTGGTGGTTGATTCCAACGAAGCTCGTAGTCTCGCTTTGCTGCCCCCAAAAAGGTAAACACACCTTTTTTTTATTTTAGTTTTTATTATTATTTTCTTCTTCATCTTTTTTCTTCTTCGTAGTTCGTAGATATAATTTTGTTTTCTGCGATTGTATGCTGTAGATGGCCTTGAAGGCCCTAGGATGTTGTGGTATCGATATTCTAATTATTTTCATGTTCATGATATAAAAAGGAAAAATTACATAAACTAGCAACCTTAAGATATTAATTACAATTTATAGCAATAGTTTTTAAAAATTACAACTAATGACAAAACTAGCAATATTTTACCTTACATTGAAAAAAGCGCGTGACATTAACTCAACTTTTTTACCTTCTCCCCTTTTCACGCCATATTCCAATTTCAGTTCCATCCAACTCTCTTTTTTTTCAAATTCCATTTTTTTCTCTCTAAAACTTGATAAACTTTGCATCCAATTTTTAAGGTAAGATTATGTTTCAATTAATGCATGTTATATTTTCCATATAATCTCTTTTATTTGTTTTATTGGCATTTTTTTTTTCAATTTTTCATTCTTCTTCTTCTTCTTCTTTTAGGGTTTTTTTTTTAATTTGTACTGAAATCTTTGATTTTTCTATATAATGGCACAACATACAAAGGATAGTTTTTCAGTTAGTGCTACTAAATCGATGGATTTAGTTTCCGATGAACTTTCATCTTTTACATGGAATGCCTCTGGCCATTCAAATTTGGTTGTATGAGTGTTGCTCCACTGTTCCTCATAATGTTGCTTCAAGGGTGGACAATCAAATTCCCTGTCTTTTGAATTGGAAAACAAATGCTCCCCGTCCATGATACGAATCTCTTATGGAAAGCATGTTTAATGAAGCAGATGTCAAGGTCAGTTACCTTTATATCTTTTTTTATTTATGTTATTATTTGTAAATGCGTTTAATGATTATGCATATGTTTATATACAAAGTATATTTGTCAATGATTAGGCATGTACGCAAAGGTTAAATGTTTTCTAATGTAAGTGCATTATGTTCCAACTGTCATTGGTGCTACCATCTAAAACTAAATTTTGATAAGGATGCAATATAAATATAGGTTTATTTTAAGAATATTGAGCCAACACGGAAGGAGATTTCATGCTTTTGCATACCCAAGAAGGTTGGTCCTGCAGGTGTAAGTCACAAAGAGGCTAAGGTTAATTTGGATAATCATTTCCAGGATCCGCCACATCCAAAAAATTATTCAATTACCCAAAAAAATATCATGGTGATTCATCATCTTCACCTATCAAGAAAAAGTTGAAGCAACAACATAAAGGTTTGGATGAGCAGACACCAAAAAGGACCCCTCCACCTCGTACTACAAAGAAGCTTTCTGTCAGGACTCCAATTTTTATGCCGATTCAACAAAAAGAGAAAGTAGTTTCAAAAAAGAAGGACCTAAACAGATCAGCAAGCAAGAAATCTAATACGATTCAGTCACCTGATTCATCTTTCTGCAGTTCTGGAGATGAAAATGATTTTGTTTTAAAGAAAGTGTTTCACAAGTTTCGCAATGAGGTAATTTGTTTTTAAGTTTTGAATTGCTTTAATTTATATATAATTTATTTATTTTGAAGCAGGTTCTTCAAGAGATGAAATCCATCCGTGGCCTAGTATCAACAAGGTGTGATGCGATAATGAATGCTATAAGTGAGATCAAGGTACAATAATTTTAAAAAATATTTTTAATGTTGAATACATGTACAACATATGTATTTTATGATTTATGATATACATATATAAAAAACGTTGTCTTCATTTTATGGATTATAGGTATTTTTTTCTAAATACTAATATGTATATTATATATACATATGAATATACAGTTATATTATGTATTTTTTCAAATAGTATATAGATATGATTATACAGCTGGTAATATGCATTTTAATGCTAATATGTATATTTATATATACATATGAATATATAGTTTGTAGTATGTATAACACAGGATGTGTTAAATACATATTCTGCTTATAAAGTTGTGTTTAAATAAAGAAATACAGATGCAATATATACAGTATTTTTACATTTATATTATTTATTTTTACAATTCATGATATGTATAATCATATATACATATGCTGGGCAATTATAAATAGTTAGTTTAATATTGTTCGTGATATCTTTTAATAGTTTTTGAACTTACATAAAAAAGACAAGGACAATGAAGACAATCCACCAATGGGTGAAGCTGTCGAGACTACACCACACCATGAATTCAATCCAAATTTTGTGCATGATTTGTATAAGAATTCTAAAGACACATTGGTAAGTTAATTAATTACATTCGTATGTATTTTATTTATATAATGTGAATTTATTTTTACATATAAGAATTATATATGTGCTACAGGTTACTGAAGAGATCAATGGAAATTAAAGCACTAGTTTGATGGAGGTGTATAATGAGGATAACGATGATGCTTCGGTAAATAGTTCATTTTATTTCTTTCATGCTTTTTATATAGCAGAATAATAATATTTTAATACGCTTGAATTTATTGTTTATGAAAGGATAAAAATGATATGGATTAGCATGAAGCAAGAGATATATGTGAATCACCGGTATGCTAAATATATCTATGATGTTTTTTAGTTAAGAACATCTGGTGTTGTTTTTTAATTTATATTAACATGGTTTGTAGAACACAAAATTGATTGATGATAATATCTGCGAAGCACATATATCTGATTCTCAATTCTCATTTTCAGATGAGGTGCTCAGAAGTATTAATCTTGATTTCATCAAATCCAATTTGGGAGTTGAAGATGAGTCTATGGTATTTGCATTCTACGTCTTCATTTATTTTCATAAGCTTTCAGATTAACAAAATATTTCTATGTTATATAGAAAATAGGAGTTGTTGCAGAAACGACTGTGAATATTCAGCAAAAGATGAGTCCAAGGTATACTGGAAATGTGTATTGTCTGTGTTTATTTCTTTTGCTTTAAAATCATTTTAACAAGAATTTTACATTTATTATACAAAACACAAATTATCCTTCATAAATGGATGAAAATAAATTAACAAAAGATCAGTTTAATGTAGCATTGTCTTTTTCTGATTATTTTGCTACTTTGCAACATTATAACATTTTTATACATTTTTATATAGAACAATAAATGTGATGCTGAAAAGATTGTAGACACATCAGAAGTTGTTGTAGAAACGACTGTGAATACTTCAGCAGAAGATGAGTCCAAGGTATCATTCTCTGCTTTTATTTATTTTACTAATGTTGCAATATTATAACATATTTATATATATTATATACAGGATAATGAAGGTGCTGCTAAAAAGATTTTAAATCTAGTTGAATCTAATATGGATAACTCAAAGTTGAATCAACAAAATCAGTCTCCGATCCACATTCATGTAGCGTTAATTGAACAAAGAAAAGATGAACAAAATTTTTCATACTCGCAAGTCACTATTCTTGATGAGCTTTTACCGATTCTTAATGTATATTTGAATCAAGAAAGAAGTATAATTGTACATCCATTGGCAAATAAAGCACAAGATATGCCCATGCATGTATCAAGGATTAAGCGACCATCTAGATTCAAAGAGTCACCATTCACAATGAATTTTGGTTCAGTGGATGGTAAGTACACTAAAATGTTAAATATGGTTAACGAATTTGTTTACTTTATATATTTTAAGATTAGTAATTTCTTGTTATTATTTAATAGCTAAGAAATATGACATGTAACCTACAAATATGCATCATTACATTAGTCACACTTTTTTGACATGATAAACTTTAAATATGTATTTGTTGAGATTACTACTAAGATTTGTATTTAATGTTATGTTGTTTTTGTTATTCATTAGATTTTTGTTATGACAAGTATGTTAATTAGATTAATTCTAAATAATTAAAATACATAATTTTTATGTTATCTTGGAATCATGTTTATATTTTGTTGTTAGATAACTTCAATATGTATAACTGATGCACTCATAATATATATATATATATGCGACAGTTATGTATACAATTTTTATACTATGATTTTTGGATTTATTATATAAATACATCTGTTTCATTATTATGTATATCACTGCACAGAAGGGGAGCACAAAATATTCTATCAGAAGCATCCATTCGTATCTCATCCGGTTAATGATATAGAAGACACTAAGGTTACCAACAAGTTTCTGAAGTGGTTGTCTGTGGATATTCTTAAATTTCATGCAAAAAGGTATTACATTTGAGCACCTAATTGTAATAATAATATTTACATATAAGTTTTTGTTAATGATGAATCATTATATTTAATATCTGAACAAAAGCAACAAGCAAGAACACTATAAGAAGGGCAAGTCCAAAATTTCAGTAATCAATTTTGGAGTTTTAGCTGTGGAAAACAAGAATTGGTTCTACATTATGGGTACTCCTGGACAATCATGGTCTGATGAGGTAAGTGTTCTGCTAATAAGTGTAAAGGTTTTATATTTTGAATGAAACTTTATTCATTGTTACATATGTATATTCGCAAATACATATGTACTTATTTGTTATAAGTATATTTCTCTATACATATGTAATTATTTGTTACATATGTACTTATATATATATATATATGTAGTGTTACCTGCTAGGACTTTTAATTTCATTATTTACTTTTAAGTATGTTTTTTTTGTCATAATGGAGCATATTGATGTATGCTTCTACTATCTGCGAAAGAAATCTAAGTATGATTCGAATACTTCATACAAGTACAGCACTGTAGACTGTAATTTCATGAATATTATAAATAGTGTGCTAGCTATATATAGAATTGATGATGATTCTCTTAATGCTGGTGGAAAGGAATACCATTTGAATGAGTACAAAAATGGATTCCGTATGTATGCTACAGTTCCTTGGCATACGGTTGATCATATTTTTATTCCTATCAACATTAAGGCTAAACATCATTGGGTTCTTGCGGTTATATCTTTTAATGATAGATGCATTTATGTATATGATTCTTTGTCGTCTGCTGGTCATGATGCTGGGGTACTTGTTGAAGTTGAAAAGTTAGCTGAGGTTATACCTATATGTCTTGTTGCATGTAAATTTTATGAGAAGAAAGGTATTGATATTGCTACTCATCCAAATTACAAATCCTATGACAAGATGGATCTATTTGATGTTTATGTGGTGGAGGATTTGCCTCAACAACCAAGTGCCAGTTTGTAAGTATTCATATACATATCAATTGTATATATACATATATATTATTTTTATAGAATAGATTCTTATTTCTTTAAATATGTATTTGCAGGGATTGCGGTTTATATATGGTGACATATGCCGAGTGTCTCACCTTTGGAGATATTGTTTCACCTGTTGATTTTGATCCAGATCTGATTCGTACGAGATATGCTTCTATTTTGTGGAATTATGGTTTGAATAAAGAAGAAGAGAATGGACAAAGTAATGATGAAGCGCCAATGAAACCTCCTCGTGAAATTAGTTTAACAGAAGACACGGAAGTTCATGAAATTTGATGTTTATTTTTATTTTGATGTAGTTTACATTATTTAACATCATTTGGACAACACTTAGTTGAATATTTCTTATTTTAAATCAGTAACTTTTAAGTTAATGAAATTTGATATTTTATTGGTTGTTATGCTACAGTTTAATATTGGTTCTACATATATATTTGTGTTACTACATATATTTCTTATTTTCACTCAGTAGATTTTAATGTACAAATATATACTATTGGTTCTTGATTGTTATGTTACAGTTAATAGTGGTTCTACGTATATATTTGTGTTCTACATAACCATTTCTGCTTAATATTGTACATATTTTTTCATTTCTTGTTAATGTGTAACTTTAATGTTCTACATATATATTTAATTTTTTGTATTTATTTAGGAATAATTCATATCATCAATCCTTTACATATATATATTTATGAATAATAAGTAAACTTATTATTAATTTTTATATATGTTCATACGTACTTAAAAGAGTATAATATGTATTTTCCAGATTTATGTTTATCTTAAAGTATCTTACATATAATATCACCAATTTAACAATTACAATTACAATAATATAAAAAATATTTATCAAAATTGAAAATCACATATATTTTTCATAAATGAAAAAAATCTTGAGTTGTTTATTCACTTAACGTCAATCAAGTTATCATTTGTTGTATTTCCTACATGAACGCCTATTGTGATCTTTTAAACCACATGAACTACAACAATTTTTGCTCTTCTTTCCAAACATATCTCATCCGAATTTTCCACGGTCCTTCTTTAGAGGTCTTCCAGGGGGTCACTTGTATTTCGGCGGCAGAACAATCTCATCCATAATTTCCTTCGGAACCACCCAGTCATCTTTGTGTGGTAGTGGATAAATTGGAAGATCATATGTTCTTAGATGGTTTTTGGGTTATAAAGATCAGAGCAATATGGCCCCTTCTTGAAATTCTTATTATCAAGAACTGCACAAGAATGAACACACGGTATCTAATCCAATTGAAATGCATTGCAAGAACACTTTTTTTTACTAAGACAAACAATAAAATATTTCTCCTTGTCGTGGACTGTATGATGTACTCTGATGCAGGTATAACCTGAAATTATTAAAAAAAACTAATTATTAAAAAAAAATTCATCTCAATGTAAATACTATTACATATATAAAAATGATTACAAAAATTCATCATACCTTCATACGTGTACACTCCGCTTCATTCTGTTGAAGAATTTCTTTAAATTTACCAATAAGATCCATAAAAGTATACAACGCCTGCTGTCTGTTTTCACATTTCCATCATCCAAACATCAATCTAACTTCCTCCATAAAATCATATATTGGTAGTTCTCTAGCTGAAACCAGCGCAGCATTAATGGACTCGGCAATGTTTGAAGTCAAAGTCCATCCTCTATGAACGAATGCATACGATCTAGCCCACTTATCGTAACCAGCCAATTCCAAGTAATTCTTCACTCTAGCATTAACTGCCTTCACTTTCTCCATTAACATGTGAAATTCACTCTTTAAATATGATTTTGCCATAGTATAAAAGACATCTGATATTGCATCATGTGATTTTCGAAAAAAAAAATTCACATTTCCCTATAGATGCCACATACATGCACAATGTGGTACCTCATAATACACGTCACTAACAGCTTTTATGATGCTTGCATTACGATAAAAAACGACACACATATCTTTTCTTTCACCGTATGCTTCCTTCAAATTCTCAGAAAACCTCCTCCAACATGCATCATTTTCAGAGTCCAGTACACCATAAGCCAAAGGAAATATATGTCCTGCATATTGGAAAAAAAATAAAACTTAAATGTTTTTTTTTAAATATAATAATGCATATGTATATTATAAATACATACATAAACATGGAAATATATGTGAAGTGAAATACTTAAATTCCAGTGCACAAATAGAACTATTAAATATGTGAATTATGCACATGTATATTATAAATACATACATTCACCTGGACACATTTTGTGAAGTAAACTACTTCTAGTGCACAATCAAAACTCTACTGCACATGTATATTTTCAAATACAACTGACACTGATCATAAAATTTATATCATATATGTATATTATAAATACATACACCTGAACAAATTTTGTAAAGCAAACTACTTCCAGTGCACAAACAAAACTCTACTGCACATGTATATTTTCAAATACAAATCACACTGATCACATAAACATAACTCATATATGTATATTATAAATACATTCAGCTGAAATATATTTGTAGTCAATCACTTATCACATATATCTTACCAGCTCCATCCATAGTACAAGCAGCTACGAAACTGCCAGTATAAAGTCCCCTGAGATGACTTGCATCAACTACTATGACAGGTCTATAATGATCAAACCCTTGGATGAATGAAGTTAGTGCTATAAATATATATATATAAAAACTCATTTTCTTCATTTTTTTCATTCTTATATGTGAACCTGGATAACTTGTGTTCAACACATGTATGTATGCAGGTAGTTTTTCGTACGATGCTGATGGTTTTCCTCTTAAATCTTCAAGTGCTTGTTCCTTATCTCGCCAACACATAATATATGTTAAATCCATACTCATGTCTTCCTTCATGTCACTTTTAATATCGGATGGACTGTATTTCCTCTTGTGGCATTTAAACTTTGGTTTGACTATACCACCAATCAACTTACTAGTACCATGCAATTTAGGATAAATCTTATCTTTGATTGGACAGATATGTTCAGGTAAAAATTCTCTTACATAAAACAATGTAGATTCGCCGATAGCAGATGCACGGAATAAAAATTTAAATTATCTGGATCTGCACAACAATGTATAACTGCAAACAAAAACAAAGACATATACTCAAATACAATTACCACATATTAAAAAAAATATTATAATTCACAATAAACTTACCATGTTTACTAGATCTTGCAGATAGTGATTGAAAATTCTCTCGAATTGTATAATCTTTCATTACCGATTTTAATACACTTTTTGAGATATAAACTTGATCAGCCTCAATATGTTTATGATGTGGGTCTGAGATAATAACTCTAGTTGTATCCATTTCAAATGCATCCAAACATTCATTTGAAGCCGAAATAGTTAACGCTCTTTCAGTACTTGTATTTACCAAGCTACTATCAGTGACAGACATCTTCATAGGTTCACCAATACTCAACGATGAACATATCAATGTGCTGAAATTTTCTTTCTCAAAAATACTTACATACAAAGGCAAAATACTAATATCCTTCAAACCCATGTCATTACGTATATGTATTTGCCCTGTACTATCTGTTAGTTGTTATTCGATTTGAATACACTTGTACGTCAAATCAACATCAATGTGAGTAGCCAGTACTGTGTAAAGTTGGTCATACGTAGAGTTTATGCTCAACAATATCGCATCACCAGTGTAGTGTTCATATTGTTGTTCATATGTCCATCTACCAGAGTGTTTAATAAGAATAGCTATACTTCCCATTGTCAATCTCTAGAAATTTCAAAACAATAAAAATATTAATAACTATGATATAAGTACTATAACACCAACTACGACTAAAATTAATATATGATTCAAAATTTTTTCAAACCAACGACTGCTTAAAAAAAAAGGTATTTCTTCAGTAAATTTAGCATTATATTTTACTTAAATGACAAATAAAAAATTAATTTGTTGATAAATACCTATATTTTCACCTTCGAATTTTTGATATTTTCTTCAAGACGTTATTCGATCAGCATAACTAAAAAAAATTGAAGAAAAACCTTTTTAAATTTGAATGAGTATTTTTGGATTTGAATTGCAAAGCTGAATATGGTAACCGTTTTTGAATTTGAATTTGAAGATGTAATTTAATGTTTGTGGTAACAATAGAGTTTTAAAAGGTTAATAAACCTATCAAATTAAATGTTCCTTTATTTAAGGAACCGTTTTTTACCATATTAAAATTAAACCGATTGAAGATATATTAGGAACACAATCTTTAATTGTATATGTATTTAACTAGCAACAGTTTACTCAAATACAAAATACATACTGCTATTTTATGTAATTTTTAAAGGGTTGCTATAAAACTTACAATTAAGGCTCTATAGTTGCTATTTCTGAAATTTTCCCATATAAAAATGAGCTAGCAATAGTTGTATGTGCCTTTTTTTACTTTATTCTTTGATTATTTTGGATAAAGTTTCAATCTTTGCTTAAAAGATGTATTTATGCTTTGTTTAAATTCATTGTTGTTGGATACATTTATTTTTAGTATGTAAAGTTATTTTCTTTATGTTTAGAAGAATAGTTAATGTTGAATGTTTTGCCTTTTCACCTTATTCTTTGATTATTCGAATAAAGTTTAGATCTTTACATGAAAAACGATACTCATGTCTTGTTTAAACTTATTGTTGGTAGATATATTTGTTTTTAGCATGTAAAGCTATTTCCTTTATGTTGAAAAGAATAGATAATATTGATTGTTTCTCTTTTTTTACGTTAATTCTTTGTTTATTTTGGATAAAGTTTAGATCTTTACTTGAAAAACAATACCCATGTCTTGTTTAAACTTATTGTTGGTAGATATGTTTTTTATAGCATGTAAAGTTGTTTATTTTATGTTGGAAGAACAGTTATTATTATTTGTTGCGCCTTAATAAAAATAGTAATTAGTTAAGTCAAGAATTTGTCATTTGCTTACTAATTATTTTAATGGATTTCAAAACCCTCATATAAGATATGAAGTGCTAGCTTTATTTTTCATCCAAGATGTTTATTCTTCTTTGTTCTCATGTTGTCTTTTCAAAATGATAAGAAAGTTCGAACTTTTGCGGCTAAATAAAATTATTTGGATATTTTTGATTCATGCATAGTATGATCGTGAAACTTTTGCTTTGCATTTTTTATTTGTTGACTCTCATTCTTTTGCAAGTGTCCTTATTCTTGTCATTCAAAAATTAGTTCGTGATAGTTTATTTTACTTTGAAATATGTCACTTTTATGCCTTGAACATACATTAATTTCTTTATCTTTTCTTTGCATGCAAGAAAATATCTCGAGTCCAAATGGACTCCTCTCCTCTTGCATTTCATAATGAGTAAATGACGCTCACCCCTTCGAGTCAAGTTCGAAGTTTAAACCCAAGGTCCACTACATGGCATGCGGGCGCTAGAAGATAGACGAAGAAGGAAAATGGGTCAAAACCCATTGATGAGGTCACTAAGAGACTTGAAAAGTCTCAATTTTTATTATTGTCTTCTTTTTATTTATTCATTTATTCATTCATTCATTCATTCATTCATTTCGGCCTCGAAGCCAAAGTTATATTTAATACAGGTGGAGCAAGACTCAAGCCAAAAATAGTTTAGGACAGGTGAAATGGGTCGGAAGCCCAACTAGACTAGGACAGGTCTTGTTGATTTGGGCCCAATGGCCTAAATCCTTTACTTTCTCCTCCCTTCCCCTTTTATGTGTTTATTTATTTATTAGTTTTGTTTAGACTTAGTTAAAATCCCTACAAAGTCTCCTAAATCTATTTTACACAAGTCTTTTTTTGAAAAAAATTAAATCACTATTTCAACAAATTAATCTTTTCAAAGTTAATCAAAAGACGATTTTCAAACAGTCCGGATAACCGCAAGTTAGCGGACGTTTTAGGTGCCTAACACCTTCCTAAAATGTTAATAGGAACCGCTTATCTAGAATCTCTAACTTAAAATGATTTTCCTATTTTGAATAGTTTGAAGTAACTTTTATAAAGGTTTCTTAATTTCTTTTCAAAATTAAGTGGCGACTCTCTTCAAAAGTCAAAATTTCCGCAAAACAGAAATGGCAACTCTGCTGGGGATCTTTAACTAGGTTCTAACCAAATGATTTGTTTCATCTTTTGATTAACTATTTATGTGTTTCTATTATGTAAAGTTTAATTATCGCATCTCATGGCATATTCCTGTATCTTATAAACTGTTTTGGGGTTTCGTGGATGTCCCGGCCCCTGCAGTTTAATTCCAAAATGTGTTGGAAATACGAACAGCTTATCAGCACGTGAGTCATCTGACGTTGTTCGTATTTTCAAACTCAAGTTATCCGCTTGAGAACCAATGTTCAAACCCACTCTAGACACCTAGGATAGAACAAAACCAAAACCCTATTTTAGGCATGAGCCTAGGACGACCCAATAACCGAGCGGGGTATTGGGCCCATTATAATACCTTCCCTACGTATATTGACCCTGAGTCAAATATAGACGAACCATATTTATGTGTTGAAGAAAATTTATGCCTGTCTAATTCAATCCATTATCCTTTGGGGGTCGAGAAAAAGCTTGATTTGCTTACTTTCGTAAGAAGAATTGAAGCAAGTTAAGCAAGAAATTGATCGATTTGGGAGGTTGCATCTAAGGCACAATTTGAGCGCCGACGAATGTCACCAATATGAGAAGTGGACAAAGCTAAGAAGGCAAAGGCAGACGAAGGAGCCTCCAGTAACTAGTTTTTCTAATCTCCCCTGCGCAGGAACTTATCCTTTTTCATGTTATTTTCTTTTTTCCCCAAAGATTGTATCCCTCTTTTGTTATCGTTTGTATGCATTTAAGCCCGTTTCGTATCTATATAAGTTGGGGTATAATGGATTGACTTTAGGGAAGCATATACTTTCTTCAAAAATCGTTAGGCCTGAACCCTTGGCTCAAAAAGGGTCACCCCAGTGAGGATACGCATTATTATAATGTTTTGTGTGCTTGTGGTGTTTGTTTGGATCAAAGGCAAGTTTATTCGCTATGCTCCTATGGATGAATTTTTCTAGGACTCAAACAATTCTATATGCTTATTTTCTGTCAAATATTTTGCATTACTTATCACATACGGAAACTAACACATCTGCCTTTGAGTTGTTTTACTTTACAGATAATAGAAATTACTCCATGTTGGTATAAGCTGGCAAAACATCCCCACTTCACCCGATCTAAATCGCACAAAATCCCATCCTCTAGCCATCATTCAAAAATGATGGGAAATAATGAAGAAAGCGCACTGACTATCCGGCATAATGTGATAGCGGAACAGAATGAGATGATTGCGGAACTTGCAAGAAAGTTAGAAATGCTTCAGGAAGAAATAAATCGCACTCGGGATTTGGCTAACTTGGCCATCACCATCAATTCTCCCGCTCCGGGAGGACACGGGACTCCACTCCAAATTCCTCCCCTTAGCACACCTATTCTCGGGAATCAGCTAAATAACGTATCATCCGGCTCCGCTCCTCTATTTTTCCAAAAAACAAATCGTAAAAATAATCCAAACATCTACTATCCACAAAATCCATCTGTAACCCCACAAAACCCACCTTCAAATCCATTCTCAAATCCTCAAAACATATTTCCAAATCCTCAAAACACATTTCCAAATCCGCAATATTCACTCCCAAATCCACAAAATACATCAAACATACCTTTGAATCCACCAAATTCATGTCCAAATCTGCGAAATCCTTCTCAAACTCTGCCAAACTACTCACAAAGTCCGCAGAGCCTTCCCAATTTCCAAAATGTCCTTCCCACTTACCAACTAAATTCCTTTCATCCACAAAATAAAGCCTCCCTTCCAAATCCCCTTCAGGATATTGTATCCCCTGACACCTATGAACCCCTTCCTAATCTCGAGATGGACCATTACGAGGAGAAGGAGAAAGAGTGGAAGCCCCAGCATGAAAGGAATTTACTAGCTATGAAGGAGGAGATCATAAGGATCAAAGAGGCTCATGGAGCCAAGGACCACGACGGTTTGGGGTATGACGATTTATGTGTTCACCTGGGAGTAGATCTACCAGAAGGGTACAAAGTACCTAAGTTTGAGATATTTGACAGTACCAAAAATCCAATGGCCCATCTAAGAAGGTACTGTGACCAACTGGTAGGAATAGGGAAAAATGAGGCTTTATTGATGCACTTATTCAATCGAAGTTTGAATGGTGAAGCCTTGGAGTGGTTCATGTCTCAGGAGCCAAAAAATTTGACTGGTTCAAAAACATTAGCCACATCAAAATAGTCCCTGACCAGTATTCACAAGATCGGATCAAACAAAAGAGCATTGAGAGTTTTTGAGACTATGCTTTTCGTTAGAGGAAAAAAGCTGCCAAAGTGCAACCCCCCATGTCCGAAGAGGAAACGGTATCCATGTTTTCTCGTGCTCAAGAAGGAGAATATTGTACTAGGATGGTGTCCGCTATCAGACCAACCTTTGTGGATTTGGTAAAAATAGAAGAATCATTAGAAGAAGGTATTCGGATAGGAAAAATTGCCAAAACCCCGTCATCATCTGGAACTGCCATATTTTTTAAGAAGAAGAAGGAAGAGGTAGGTGGGGTTTCTGCCAATTCTATTACAAAATTGAAACAGCGGTTCAACTCTAGAAATGTTTTATCTTCCCCGCCATCCCCTAACCTTCCGCACGCATTCTATGTCCACCCCCAATACCAAACTCCACTCCCAAACATCCCACCATCATACCAAGATCCATAGCCAAATATCTTTCCCCAATACCCAGTTCCACCTCCAAATTATCAGTCTCATTTCCAAACTACTCCCCCAAATAGCCAAACAAATTTCCAAACACCTCCAAATTACCACCAAGTACCCCCTCCTACAAACCTAAGACCGTATAACCCCCAGTGTCCAAACCACGAAAAGAAACCTCCCCAAAACTTCACCCCACTAGCTGAAAGTCGTACCCAATTATTTGAAAGATTGAAGAATGCTGGTCATTTTCAACTAGTACTGCCAAAGCCTATCAATCCTAGATCCCTATTTTATCACCCTAATCAAAATTGGGCCTATCATTAGCGGCAGTAGGGCATAGTACCGAGGACTACCTTATCTTGAAACACAGAATCCAAGATCTGATTGATCAAAAGGTCATCACGCTCCAAGCACCTACTCCAAATGTTAGCAATAATCCACTGCCCAACCATGGGGGACCTACAGTTAACATGATTGAAATAGAAGGCGAATGGGCATCTGGCAAGACCATTACCCAGGTGAACTCCAAAAAATTCAAAAGGGAGGAAGAGGTAGGAAAGATAGAAAAAGCTATGGTTGCCTTAAGTATTAGCGAGAAATCCCCATTTATAGTAATGATTGCACCGACTCAAGGGTACGCTCCCCCTCTAAAGAAGGAATTTATTGTGCAAAATTCCATTTCCGGGGATGATGCAATTAGGACGATGTTACATCCCTGAGGAATAGACCAACTAAAAGATTCATAGAAAAGGTCAATCACTGAAGGAGAGGCTGAGGAATTTTGGAGGCATATGCAACTAAAGGATTACTCAATTGTCAAATACTTGCAGAAAAAGCTAGCCCAAATCTTTATCTTGACACTATTATTGAGCTCACAACACCACCGACAGGCTCTGTCGAAGGTCTTAGAAAAAACGTATGTTCACGCAGGAACGAGCATTGAGAATTTGGCTACAATGATAGGGAATATTGTAGGGAACCATCGCATATCATTCAGTGCCTAAGAGTTGCCGTTTGAAGGAGCAATGCACAACAAAGCCATGTATGTCACCATCATTTGTTGAGATTATGCAATTAATCAGGTATTAATAGATAACAGATCTAGTGTGAATATTTTTCCCCTCTCCACGTTGGTCCAAATGGGCTATGATTTGGGGAAAATTCATCAAAGCTACATAAATATGAGAGCATTAGATGGAGGGCAGAGAGATACCATAGGAGAGATTGATTTGCACATCCAAATGGGGCCTGCTGAGTTTAAGACTAAGTTTTATGTTATGGATATCCATCCTAGCTACAACTTGGCTTTGGGAAGACCATGGATACATGGGGAAAAGGCAATTTTATCACCCCTTCATCAATTATTAAAGTTCATTTGGAAAGATCATGAAATAGTCATCCAAAGAGAAGGAAGTCGAGTGGACCGTCCCAATGATTATGTGACGGTGATTGAAGATGTTCCAAAAGGTAGCAGTTTCTATATAGTAGAAATTGTAAACGTTGCAGAAAAAGATTCGACACCCAAAATATCAATGCCTTCTGTCTACAAAATGATTGCAACTGTGATGTTAAGAAATAGGTTCGAACCTGGTCGAGGCTTGGGCAAGAATTTATAAGGAATTATCAAGCCTATTGTGATCCCAGAGAAAAACTCTAATCACGGGTTAGGGTATCAGCCTACCAGAAAAGATAGGGTTGAGGATGAGCCAACAAAGAGTCTGTTTAGGCCCTTGCCACTCCTGTTCTAGTCATTTCCCGTACGAGAGATGTCAGATGATGATGGTCTTGGGGATAGGATAGGAGATTTGTTTGAAGGATGCAATGCTGTACCAGAAGATTTCCCAGAGTCCATCGGGGTGAAGCAGATTATGCTAGGGGAGGCTTTGGAAAATTAGACCTCCACTCCACTCATAACCCATCGCCCATCGTGGTAGATGATAGGGCAATTACTAATAGTTTTAAAATTGGTAATCATCTGGAGGAGGCCCCGCGATCCACCTTTTATATCTCAAAACTTTATTTTCGTATCTTACTACTTTCAAAAAAGGTAGGGGCTTGTATTTATGTAAGTCACAAGCCATGGTTTTGTAATTATTTTTCAAATTTTAATGAAAAGGCCTTCATTTATTTGGAAAACTATATTAGTTCTAAAACGCTCCTACTCATATGTTTTGTTATTTTCTTATCATCTAACTTAGTTTGTTTGTCCATTACAGTAACAGTAGCTTAAAACCTGCCAATGTTGTGTCATGTCAAAGCCTAAATGAACAAAATAAAGGAGACGATGATGGTTAAAAGGACGATGACGAGGAACGGTTAGCTGAAGATATGGAGGAATTTGAGAATCGCAAAAAACACAATCTGGAAAAAACTAAAACAGTCAACTTGGGAGATCACAATGAAATCAAAGAGACCAGTATCAGTGTCCACCTCGCGGAGCCACAAAGGGAAGAGCTTATCCACCTGTTCCGAGAGTATGTCAACGTGTTTGCTTGGTCCTATGATGATATGCTAGGGTTGAGCACCAGCATTGTGTCACATAAATTACTGATAAATTCTGAGTTTGATCCAGTCAAGAAAAAAAATGAGAAATTCAAGCCAGATTTAAGTCTAAAGATCAAGGAAGAAGTGACAAAACAAATCCAGTCTAAGGTTGTAGAGGTCACAAAATATCGGACATGGTTGGCCAACATCGTCCCTGTGCCAAAGAAAGGCGGCAATATTCGAATTTGTGTTGACTATAGAGACTTGAACAGAGCCAGTCCTAAAGATAATTTTCCGTTGCCCAACATCCACATTTTCATTGATAATTGTGCAAAACATGAAATGCAGTCATTCATTGATTGTTTTGCTGGCTATTATCAGATACTGATAGATGAAAAAGATATAGAAAAAATGGCTTTTATTATGCCCTGGGGTGTTTATCATTACAGGGTAATGCTGTTTGGTCTCAAGAACGCAGGTGCAACATATATGAGGGCCATGATGATGATTTTACATGATATGATCCATAAGGAGATTGAGGTGTACGTGTATGATGTAATTATCAAATCCCGCGAGAGTTTGGATCATCTAACTCATCTGGAGAAATTCTTCAACAGATTAAGAAGGTACAGTTTGAAGTTAAATCCTGCTAAGTGTACTTTTGGTGTGCCATCAGGGAAGTTGTTGGGGTTCATAGTCAGCAGAAGGGGGATCGAGCTAGACCGATCTAAAATCAAGACAATTCAAGACTTGCCGCCGCTGAGGACCAATAAAGAAGTTATGAGTTTCCTGGGTCGTATGAATTACATTAGTAGATTTATCTCTCAATTAACAGTCATATGCGAGCCAATTCTCAAGATGTTGAAGAAAAATGCACTGAATGAGTAGACATAAGAATGTCAGAGAGCTTTTGATCATATCAAGGAATACTTGTCTGCACCACCGGTTTTGGTCCCACCAAGAGAAGGAATTTTATTATTCCTTTACCTTTCAGTCTCAGAAAATACTTTCGAACGCATTCTCGGGCAACATGATGAGACCAAAAGGAAAGAGAAAGCCATTTACTACTTGTGTAAAAAGTTCACACTATATGAAGCCCGTTACACTCTTATAGAAAGGACATGTTGTACTTTGACTTGGACGGCACAAAATTTGAGGCATTATCTGTCGTCCTATACAACTTACCTCATCTCGAGAATGGATCCATTGAAGTATATATTTTAGAATGCCATACCAAGTGGCAAATGTTCCTGAGTGAGTTTGACATTGTGGATGTAACCCAAAAAGTAATCAAGGGGCAAGCCTTAGCAGATTATTTAGCTGAAAACCCAGTTGATGAGGAATACAAGCCACTTCGAACATACTTTCCAGATGAGGAAGTTTTGTTCATAGGAGAAGATATCATGGAAATCTACCCCAGATAGAGGCTATTTTTTGATGGGGTGGTCAACTTCAAAAGTTCAGGAATTGGAGCAGTTTTGGTGTCAGAAATGGGCCAACATTATCCAGTAACTACTAAGTTACATTTTCCATGCACCAACAACATGGCTGAATATGAAGCTTGCATCCTGGGGCTCAAATTGGCACTTGAAATGGGTGTTCGTGAATTGCTAGCCATCGGAGATTTAGATTTGCGGATTCACCAGGTACGGGGAGAATGGGCGGTAAAAAACTCTAAGATTACTCCTTATGTGTAGCTGGTGCAAGAATTATGCAGAAGATTCAAGGATGTTGATTTCAGACATATCCCACGAACACAAAACGAGTTTACTAACGCTTTGGCCATGATATCTTCCATGATTCAACACCCGGATCAGAGTTACATCGATCCTTTGGAAATAAGCCTGAAGAAGCAACCCACGCATTGCATACATGTGGAAGAGGAGACTGATGGAAGGCCTTGGTACTATGACATTAAGAGGTATTTGGAATCTGGAATATATCCTGAAGGGGCTAGTAACAACCAAAAGAAGACAATCCGGCATTTGGCAAAGAATTACTTTCCAAGTGGAGAAATTCTTTTTAGGAGGACTACTGATTTGGAATTCCTAAGATGCGTCGATGCGGCAGAAGCCAATAAGTTGATAAACGAGGTACACGCTGGATTTTATGGGCCCCATATGAATGGGTTTGTCCTTGCCTGAAAGATCCTGAGAACCGATTACTTTTGGATGACTATGGAAAATAATTGTAGTAAGTTTGTGCAGAGATGTCCAAAATATCAAATACATGGAGATCTGATTCGAATGCCTCCACACGAGCTTCACGCAATGAATTCTCCTTGGCCTTTCGTAGATTGGGGCATTGATGTCATCAGACCAATAGAGCCACTAGCATTGAATGGGCATAGATTTATTTTGGTTTCCATTGATTATTTCACTAAGTGGGTCGAAGCTGCTTCATACAGAGCCATCACTAAGAAAGTGGTTGCAGATTTCATGAAAAATAACTTAATTTGTTGATTTGGAGTGCCAAAATAGATTATTACTAATAATGGGGCAAACCTGAACAGTCACTTGATGAAAGAAATTTGTGATCAATTCAAGATTGTGCATCGTAACTCGACAGCGTACCGTCCCTAAATAAATGGAGCCGTAGAAGCTGCTAATAAGAATATCAAGAAGATCTTGATAAAGATGGTGGAAAATGATAGATCATGGCATAAGATATCACCTTACGCCTTGCTAAGGTATCGAACAATAGTTTGAACCTCCATAGGAGCAACTCCCTATTTACTAGTTTATGGGAATGAAGCTGTGATACCCGCTGAGGTCGAAAAACCTTCCCTAAGGATTATTCAGGAAGTTGTACTGAGTAACGAAGAATGGGTCCGTGCACGCTATGAACAATTCATGTTAATTTTAAGTGGGGTAACTAGTTCTCAAATGAATATTCGCTCACCAAGAGAAGTATAAGGGCAAGTTCGCTCCAAACTAGCAAGGGTCATACATAGTTCACAGGGTGCTATCTGGAGGAGCTCTGACTTTGTCTGAGATGGATGGCACAGAGTGGACCAAACCAATCAATTCTGATGCGGTAAAGAGATATTATGTTTGAATGACGTTCTAGTTTTTGTGTTTTCTTAGTTTGTTTGTAATCACCTTTGTAATAATTTTGTTGCTAGTGTGTAACTGCCTAGAATCCTTTCCCTTTATATATGAACTATGTGATGACCTAAATTCCCAATAAAAGGGATACGTAGGAGGCCTATGTCAGCTTCGGTCAACCCATTAATTTCTTTTGTATATCCCTAGCATAGCCTAAACTACGTTTGACCTGATTCCTGCTTCAACGAGATACGTAGGCACCCCAACCGCTCGGTCATACAATCCTAAGAAAGGAAAACTGGGGCAGAATTTTCGAGAAGGAATCTCAAAAATTCACAAAAGAAGATCGACATCCAACAAAGAGAAGGAAGATCAACAAAGACTTCAGATCCACTCAGATTGGTATTATCTCAAACAAGTTTAAACTAGGGCAAAAATTTTGAGAAAGACCTCAAAATTTCCACCAAATGCTAGAACATATTCCGAATTCCCCAGCACCAGAGGTTAAAGCTTTTGAAACCACCAACTGTAACAAAGTCAGGGTAGACTCAATTTTTGGCTATGCTAGAACTACTTGAAGAAACCCTCCAACAATAATCATAAGTTTTGGAAACCATCCATCGGATATAGTCAGAACTGCGAGGAAGACGTTCATTGAGCTAGTACATGACATGACTGGCAAAAATTTTCTAAATTTTACAAAGTTTTCAAAATTATTTTCAAAAATTTAAGACTATTTTCAAAAATCTTACGACTCACTTACTTAGTACTTGCCTAGACATTATTTGGGATAGAGTGTCAGGGTGGAAGTTTCAATATGGTGGAATGCCCAAGAGATGGCAAGGAGCAAATCAAGGATCGAAGAAGGTCAACATGGAGTAATTTCATTGAACTAATCATTTTTCTGTGGATGCAAGGATTAATACGCAAAATGAGAGTCTCTTTCAAAAATTCCCGAGCAAATTGGGAGCCACAACAGATCATTAATGCCCAAGAACGATATTTTAGGGCAGCCCTAAAAATAGGTTTAATGCCCATTTATTGAGGACCTTTTGATTTGTCCATCTCATTTCTTGAGATCGTAGGTGACAAACAAAAGCACTTTGTCTTCTTTACACGTATCGTATTTAGAAGTTTCCTAAAAATAGTTGCTAGTAAAAGTGACTTTGTGTCTATTAATCGTCTACCTTGAGTACAGGTACATGTAGAAAGCAGGACACTGACAAATGAAGCCAGGCAAAATTATTTTATCACTGCCACAATGGCCATTGCATATCATTGCCGCAAAGGCCATTACATATCTGTTGATGCGCTAGACACAATGCTGGCATCGAGGATATCATCAACATCCAATATATCTGTCGATACACTAGACACAACGCTGGTGTCGAGGATATTATCAGTATCCAATATATATATCGACACGCTAGACACAACGCTGGCGTAGAGGATAGCATCAGCATCCAATATATCTATCGACACACTAGACACAATGCTGGCATCGAGGATATCATCAGCATCCAATATATTTGTTGACATGCTAGACACTACGCTAGCATAGAGGATATTATCAGCATCTAATATATCTGTCGACACGCTAGAAACAATGCTGGCGTTGAGGATATCATCAGTATTGAATATCTATTGACGCGTTAGACACAACGCTGGTGTCGAGGATATCATCAGATTTAATATATCTGTCGACATGCTAGACACAACACTAGAATCGAGGATATCAATAGCATTCAATATATCTATTGACATGCAAGACACAACACTGGCGTCGAGAATATCATCGTATTTTCATGAATTAGCATCTGATATATTAAGAGCACACGATTTGGAGGGATGCCTTCAGGTCGCTATCTAAGGATGAATGATATATAAGATTTCCTAGCAATTGACAATTTTAAAGTGATCTATAAGTCATATTATTTGAAATAGAATAGTGTGCAAGATCACCTATGAGTTGATAGACTATAGGTCATCCGTAAGCCATAATAACATCCTAACTGGATAGTATACAAGATCGCCCAAAAGTTGATAGATCAAAGGTTATCTGTAAGTTGCAACTAAATCCTTACCGAAGGATATGGAAGATTGTCAAATTGATACGTCCAAGGGTTCTCTATAAGCCGCATCATATCCAAGATTGATTATGTGCAGGATTACCTAAAGACTAATAATTTGAGGGATTATCTAAAATTCATATTGTATCCAAGGTCAGATGATGTGCAGGAACACCTGAAAGCTAGCGCTTGGACGGATATCTGTAAGCCATCTCATATCCAAAGTCGGATAATATGCAGGATTACCTAAAAGCTAACAATTCGAAGGATATTTGTAAGTCGCCTCATATCTAATGACAAATAATGGGCAAGATTATCCAAAGATTGACAATTTAAAAAAAATTATAAATCAATCATCGACTATAACCGGAGAGGTTATCATTCCACATACAACAAGTGATATAGGTAACCAAAAGGGTTGACATTCCAATACAAGATTACACAATTGTAGAGACCGTTCTGCATAAAGTATCGCCGATGTCCAAAATGGCCACCCCACTTTGAAGACAGATTAAACCCACAAATGTCATAATTATACAACAACCAAGAGGGTTGTTGTGTTTGTTGTTTCCAGTTATTTCATTCCAAACAGGTACATGAAGAGATGATTCCACTTTTCAGGCCACAATTCACATGGAGATATGGTAAAAGACTACCTACATCTTTCGTGAATTATGTTAGTACTAACACTTTTTGCTTGAGAAATTGTCGAGAACATCCGAAAGGATGAAAATCTCAAATCAAAACCACAGGTGTGGACGACTCTAAAAAGGACATAGCATGACATGAAACTCTTTCTTAGCAGCAAAATATGACATAGTATGGAGAGGGATGTCAAACTCTCTAGACGCGAGCTAAATGATGATCATCACCACCATCTAACCACTCTTCTATTAGAAGGAATATGGATATTTTGGGATATTCTGGTCTTACCTTTACCTCTGGGATGTTTGTTAACTCATACTCAGGGGAACTTTCTTTTTCTTTTTCTTTCAAATTCGGGTGGCAACACACTTAGAGTTTTGGAAATTAAGTCCAGGTAAATTCTTACCTATGGATGTGAAGAGCTCCACGTTCATGGTTAAAAGGTTACAAGCCTTTTTTCTGCAACTCGATCGACTTGTCACCCATCTTAAGCCAAAGATCGTCTGAAATAAAAGACTATCTTTTCTACCGATTGAGTCAAACTACAAGCAGTCTGATTCCCTGAGTCTCGCGGATATGTAGGCTAGGATCTGTGTAGAAAACTCGACTATATTCCAACCTCCCCCCTAATCCCTCTATTCCCCAGTTTCTCGATTTTATCAAAAACTCTAAAATTGAGATAACTTGTGAATATTTTGAAAATCAAGCTTTATGAACTACAAGTGGCCTGAATTCTCATAAAAACTGAGATATGTAGGAAACCTGATACCGAGGTTCGGCCATAACTCTATGAAACTCGTGCGATAAACTAACCTCTCTTAGACACAAATTTGTGATCGGACAAAAATTAGGAACGTCAACCTCCCTTTACCCAGGATTACTTGCATCCACCCTAGGGAGGGGGCAGTTGTTGACACCTAATTTTTGCCCTCCGCGACTAAACTTAATCCTGAGTTTCTTCAATTTTTAATAAAATCGAGATATTTATTTCCTCCGAATAAGAGTTTAGAAAGGTATACTTGTACGTGATTCTGTCACCTTAGGTAGCAATTATATATTATCATGCTCAATTATGTGATTTATACAATTGGATTACTTAAATGTTTACTCTATGGAATATTAGATTTTAATTAAAAATTATTTTGAAACTAAGCACACTAATTAAAATCTTGATTTGAAAATGATCTATTACAAAAATGGCTTATTCAGAAAAATGCTTACTTAATTTTATCAAATCAAAGAAGCTCGGGATTAAGCTAGTTGCTAAATTCGTTTTCAATCTTGACTCAATTTGGTCAATATATTAAACTAGATTAAATTGAAGTTGATTTGGCTACAATTGCAATACAATTGGCCAGTTAATCTTTAATTAAGTCAAAGTTTAAATACAATTGACTAAAGTCTTTATCAATAGGCTATTTATTAAATAGTTTAAACCTAATCCTAATTGAGGCTATGTCTTAAATAATTTCATCAGCCCAACAACAATAATTACCTACCCACCAGCCATTTTAAAAGGAGCCCAATCCATACTAAACCAACCCGGCCTAGCTCTTTAAAGACCCCTTTTCTTCTTCAAAAATGAGAAACCCTCAACCAAAGACAAACCTTAAACTGCCGTTAACCCGACCTAGACCCCTTCTCCACCCGAATATGGCAACCCATGGTTGAACCAACCCGCTTTCAACGCAAATCAAATTCCACATGACCTAAATATCTGCGAAATGACTCGACCCAGCTGTACCCGTGCATTTCACACATTCAGAGTACGGGAAAACCCTTGAATCTTCTAGAAAAAAGCCTAGGTGTCTCATCCAACATCCATATTTCGCGAATCTCGGGTACCATGGTACGAATTCGTACACATCTGGTCGTTTTGGATTGGTTTGGAATGGAATTTATTTTACCCTTTTTCAATTGGTCCACCTATTCTATTTTTTGGGAAAAATCCAAAGTTTTGGTATGGTGCAGGTTCGAAAATGAGACAGCGAGAGGGAAAGGATTTTCAAATCTTAAACCCTAGGGTTCCTTTTTTTAGGGATCCTAAAAATACCCTAGGTCTTAGGACTAAAGGAATGAGAGGTCACCATATTCTATAAGTTTTGAAGTTTTGGGTCGAGAAAAGAGGGGGGGGTTCTTATTTTCTTTCCAGGTTCGTTTAGGGTGTGTTTTTTTTTTTGAAATTTTGAGAAGAGTCTTAAAGAGCAAAAATTTTCGTTTTGAAGTGAAAAAATACTTTTAAGCAAAAATAGTTATTTTTATTTAGTAAAAATTTTTGTTTCATAAGTTGATCGGCTAATCAAAATTTTTGAGTTGTCGGCGACGTTTTTTGGTGGTGGTTGATTCCAACGAAGCTCGTAGTCTCGTTTTGCTGCCCCCAAAAAGGTAAACACACCTTTTTTTTATTTTAATTTTTATTATTATTTTCTTCTTCATCTTTTTTCTTCTTCGTAGTTCGTAGATATAATTTTATTTGCTGAGATTGTATGTTGTAGATGGCCTTGAAGGACCTAGGATGTTATGGTATCGATATTCTAATTATTTTCATGTTCATGATATAAAAATGAGCTAGCAATAGTTTTATGTGACTTTTTTTACTTTATTCTTTGATTATTTTGGATAAAGTTTCAATCTTTGCTTAAAAGATGTATTTATGCTTTGTTTAAACTCATTGTTGTTGGATACATTTATTTTTAGTATGTAAAGTTATTTTCTTTATGTTTAGAAGAATAATTAATGTTGAATGTTTTGCCTTATTCACCTTATTCTTTGATTATTTGAATAAATTTTAGATCTTTACTTGAAAAATGATACTCATGTCTTGTTTAAATTTATTGTTGTTAGATATATTTGTTTTTAGCATGTAAAGTCATTTCCTTTATGTTGAAAAGAATAGATAATATTGATTGTTTCTCTTTTTTTACTTTATTCTTTGATTATTTTGGATAAAGTTTAGATCTTTACTTGAAAAACAATACCCATGTCTTGTTTAAACTTATTGTTGGTAGATATGTTTTTTTATAGCATGTAAAGTTGTTTATTTTATGTTGGAAGAGTAGTTATTATTATTTTTTGCACCTTAATAAAAATAGTAATTAGTTAAGTCAAGAATTTGTCATTTGCTTACTAATTATTTTAATGGATTTCAAAACCCTCATATAAGATATGAAGTGCTAGCTTTATTTTTCATCCAAGATGTTTATTCTTCTTTGTTCGCATGTTGTCTTTTCAAAATGATAAGAAAGTTCAAACTTTTGCGGCTAAATAAAATTATTTGGATATGTTTGACTCATGCATAGTATGATTGTGAAACTTTTGCTTTGCATTTTTTATTTGTTGACTCTCATTCTTGTGAAAGTGTGCTTATTCTTGTCATTCAAAAATTGGTTCTTGATAGTTTCTTTTACTTTGAAATATGTCACTTTTATGCCTTAAACATATATTAATTTCTTTATCTTTTCTTTGCATGCAAAAAAATATCTCGATTCCAAATGGACTCCTCTCCTCTTGCATTTCATAATGGGTGAATGAGGCTCAACCCTTCAAGTCAAGTTCAAAGTTTAAACCCAAGGTCCACTACATGGCGTGCGGGTTCTAGAAGATAGACGAAGAAGAAAAATAGGTCAAAATGCATTGATGAGGTCACTAAGAGACTTGAAAAGTCTCAATTTCTATTATTGTCTTCTTTTTATTTATTCATTTAGTCATTTATTCATTCATTCATTCATTCATTCATTTTGTCCTCAAAGCCAAAGTTCTATTTAATACAAGTGGAGCAAGACTCGAGTCAAAGGCTCTAAAAATAGTTTAGGACAGGTGAAATGGGTCGAAAGCCCAACTAGACTAGGACAGGTCTTGTTGATTTAGGCCCAATGGCCTAAATCCTTTACTTTCTCCTTCCTTCCCCTTTTATGTGTTTATTTATTTATTAGTTTTGTTTAGACTTAGTTAAAATCCCTACTAAGCCACCTAAATCTATTTTACACAAGTCTTTTTTTTGAAAAAAAATCAAATCACTATTTTAACAAATTAATCTTTTTGAAGTTAATCAAAAGATGATTTTCAAACAGTTCGAATAACCGCAAGTTAGCGAACGTTTTAGGTGCCTAACACCTTCCTAAAACGTTAATAGGAACCGCTTATCTAGAATCACTAACTTAAAATGATTTTCCTCTTTTGAATCATTTGAAGTAACTTTTATAAAGGTTTCTTAATTCCTTTTCAAAATTAAGTGGCGACTCTCTTCAAAAGACAAAATATCCACAAAATAGGCATCTCCAAATATTGTGACTGGTACATTACAACTCTTTTCTCGTGATGTGTATTGCTTGCTTGATTCAGGATCCACACTCTCTTATATGGCCCTGTATGTAGCTGTATGTTTTAGTTTTGGTCCCAAGGTTATTTCAGATCATTTTTCTATTTCTACCCCAATAGGTAACTTTGTTGTTGGTAAAAGGGTCTATAGGGGGCGTGTGGTATCTATTGGTAGTAGGTAGACTTTGGTGAATTTGTTTAAGCTGGATATGGTGGATTTTGATGTATTATGGGGATGGATTAGGTACACTCTTGTTATGCATCCTTAGATTGTCGGACCCAAAAGGCTGTCCTTAGGTTCCCTGGTTAACTGGTTATTGACTGGGATGGTGGTTCCCTATCTCCTAGGGGAAGGCTTATTTCTTATCTTAGAGCTCGAAGATTAATCACCAAAGGGTGTCTCTATCATTTTGTCTGAGTTAAAGATTTTAACTCGAAAGGTCCTTCTTTACGCTCGATTCCAGTGGTAAATGAATTTCCTGAGGTCTTTTCAGATGATCTTCCTAGTGTTCCTCCAAATAGAAAGATTGTGTTTGGTATTGATTTGGTTTTGGAGACTCATCTAATATATATTCCTCCTTATGGAATAGCTTCGGCTGAGTTGAAGGAACTAAGAAGGAACTTAAGGATCTTCTGGATAAGGGGTTTATTCATCATAGTGTATCCCCATGGGGTGCACCAGTATTATTTGTATGCAAGAAGGATGGTTCCTTTCAAATATGTATCGACTATAGACAGTAGAATAAGGTAATGATTAGAAACAAATATACTCTTCCCAGAATCGATGACTTATTTGATCAATTGTAAGGTGTCGAGTTCTTTTCTAAGATAGATCTTCGGCCTAAGTATCATCAGCTTAAGATTAGAGAGGAAGATATCCCTAAGATGGCTTTCCAAACTCAGTATGGGCACTTTGAGTTCTTGGTGATGTCATTTGGGTTGACTAATGCCCCGACAGTATTTATGGATTTGATAAACATGGTTTTCAGATAGTTTATGAATCTTTTTCTTATTGTCTTCATTGATGACATCCTATTGTATTCCAAGAGTGATGTGGATCATGCTAACCAGATCTGTGTGGTATTGCAAACCTTGAAGAAATAGCAGTTATATGCTAAGTTCTCCAAGTGTGAGTTTTAGTTGAATGCTGTAACTTTTCTTAGTAATATTATTTCTAGTGAGTGGATCATGGTGGATCCTCAAAAGTTGGTTGTGGTTCAAAGGTGGCCTAGACCCACGAATCTAATTGACATTCGGAGCTTCTTGGGTTTGGCTGGGTATTATAGGAGGTCTGCCCTATTGACTAAGTTAACTCAGAATAAGGTAAAGTTTTCTTGGTCATAAGTGTATGAAGGGAGTTTTGAGCAGCTTAAGGATAAGCTTACTTAGGCTCCAGTTTTGATATTGCCTGAAGGTAATGAGGGGTTTGTGGTTTATTATGATGCATCTCGGGTGGGACTTGGGCGTATTTTGATACGGCATGGGAAGGTGATTGCCTATGCTTATAATAAGTTGAAGATGCATGAGAGGAATTATCCTACTCATGATTTGGAGCTTTTAGCAGTTGGTTTTCTTTGAAAATATGGCAGCATTATTTGTTTGGAGTGCGCGTGGACAACTTTTCATATTATAAAAGTCTACAGTAGGTGTTCTTTTGAAGAAGCCAAATCTCAGGCAAAGGAGATAGTTGGAGGTTCTTAAAGACTATGATGTAATTCTTCACTACTATCCAGGTAAAGCTAATATGATTGTTGATTCTCTTAGAAGGTTATCTATGGGGAGTTTGACTCATGTGGGAAAGAAAAAGCAGGAATTAGTAAAGGACATTCACCAATTAGCTAATCTTGGAGTCTGCTTCTAGATTCTGAGAATGGTGGTGTATTAGTAAAGGCAGTGGTTCAGTTGTCTCTTGGTGCAGAAATGAAGGAGAAACAAATATTAGATCCTATCTTGATGAGCATCAAGAGTGATGTAGGTCGTCAAAAGGTGATGGTCTTTGAGATCAATGGTGATGGTACCTTGAGGTACCAAGGGAGGTTATGTATTCCCAACATGGATGGGTTATGTGAAAGGCTATTGGTTAAGGCGTATGAATCGTGCTATATTGTTTATCCTAGTTAAACTAAAATGTATCATGATCTCAAGGATGTGTATTGATGGAATGGTATGAAAAGGGATATGGCTAACTTTGTAGCTAAGTGCATGGTGTGCCAACAAGTCAAAGTTGAGCACATGAGGCCTAGTAAGTTGTATCAAGAAATTGAGTTACCTGAATGGAAATGGGAAGTAATCAACATAGATTTTGTAACTAGTCTTTCTTGATCTCAGAATCAAATTGATTCTATTTGGGTCATCGTGGATAGGATGACAAAGTCTGCTCACTTCTTGCCGGCGCAGACTAATTTTTTAGTGAAGGACTAAGTGAAGTTGTATCTTCATGTGATAGTAAAATTGTATGGGGTACCTATTTCAATTATCTCTGATTGTGGTACACAGTTTTCATTTCACTTTTGGCAGTCTTTTCACAAGGGATTAGGTACAAAGGTGAGTCTGAGTACTGCTTTTCCTCTCCAAATGGATGGGCAAGTGGAAAGGACTATTTCATACATTGGACGATATGCTTCGAGCATATGTGATTGACTATGCTGGTAATTGGGTTGACCATCTTCCTTTTATAGAGTTTGCTTATAATAATAATTACCATTCTATTATTGGAATGGCCCCTTTTGAGGCATTGTATGGTAGGAGGTGTAGATCTCCTATTAAGTGGTTCAAGCTTGGTAAGATGGATATGTTCGGTCTAGATTTGGTTTATCAGGCTATGGAAAAGGTAAAGGTGATTTGAGATAGGCTTAAGGCTTCCTAAATTCATCAAAAGTCCTACGCAGATGTAATGCATAGATACTTAGAGTTTGAGGTTGGAGATAAGGTATTCCTAAAGGTATAGTGTTCCTAAATATATCTCCCATAAAAGGAGTAATGTGGTTTGGTAAAAATAGAGAATCTCAGACCCCGGATTATTGGTCCTTAAGCAATTTTATGGAGGATTGTTAATCTGGCTTATGAATTGGAGTTGCCTGCTTGGTTGAGCTTTATTTATCCAGCATATCATGTATCTTAGTTGAGGAAGTGTTTTGGTGATCCTTCTTTGGTAATGCCTTTATAGGGCTTGGGTATCTCTGATTCTCTGTCTTATGAGGAGGTCCCGATTGAGATTCTGGATAGGCAGGTTCATTGGTTATGGACCAAGGATGTGGCCTCAGTTAAGGTTCTATGGAAGAACCACAAGGTGGAAGAGGCTAATCGGAAGTGAAAGAGGACATAAACTCTAAATATCCATATCTATTTTCTGCTCCTGGGATTCGTGCAGAAATTATGTTTTCTTCAACATATTTTTGTTGTTAAAGGAAAGATGAATATCTTTGCATCTTTGTTAAAGATAAGAGTAGAGGCATCTAAGGGGTGTAAATTGCTCTTGCACCTACTTTATTCGTCATTTGGGGATGAATGCTCCTAGTGGGGAAGACTAAAACACCTTGGGTTTGGGGCTCATAGAAAATATCCTGGATTTTTGGGTTCTGGACAACATATGATCGGTGAGAACCTATCAAATACTAGGGTACGAGTGGTATGCCTTGGTCGTATGCTGACCAGTGTTGGTTGGTGGGATTGTATTGGGTTCTGGAATGGGTACGACAGGTTGGTATGAGTCGTATGGTTGGATATAGGTCATTTGGTTTGGGTCTTTCCTTCACTTTATCTTAGAGTTGGTAGACTAACTTGGATCTAAGTATGAGTGGATCACCATGAGCCGTAAGCTAGGGTACGAGTCATACCATGGGCTTGTATGGTGAAAAATATTCAAACCTATTGTGATTCTATTCTTCTAGAGGTACGAGTCAAAGATATGGGTCGTATGCTTTGGGTACGACTTGGTTTGGATAATTTGTACCTTGGAAGTTTTGGGTCCAAAAGGAAGGCATACGGTACGAGTAGAGGGTACCACTCGTATTGGAGGGTACAACTGGTATGGTTAGTTGTACCCCCTAACGGGAATTTTATGCAGTTTAAGTGAAGGCAATCTGGACATTTCCTAACTTAACCTAATAAGGCCCCATGACTTTTAACACACTTGGGAGATTATTTTCCCTATTATTCTATTCCTTAGCACTTAGAAAACACTCTCTAATCCCCTCTAAAGTTCTTGGGAAAATAAAGCTAGGGTTTCATCTCAAGGAATAATTTGGGACTTGTATTGGTGATTTCTCTCCATCATCCACTCAATTTAAGGCATATACTCCTTCCCTCATTGTTAGTTCCAACTAAAGGCATATTTTGTAAATTGTTTTCATGGCATAATTGTTATATGGTTTTGGGTTTTCCAATAAATATTGGGGGTTTTGGTTATAATGGCTTGGTTATAGTTTTCTCATGTTTTAATTGTGTAATTACATGTTTTAATGGTGGTTTGGATACTAGGTTGCATGGAAATGGTTAATTGATATTTGATTTGGGTTTTTGAAACACTATGCACCTAATATATTTGATAAAATGCCTATGAGAATGCTTTTACTATGTTGTTGAACTTTCTAATAGAACTATTTCATGGTATGGTTTGGTAATGGAACCCTAAATGGTATTAATGGTTTAAATGGTTTGGAATGGTTTGGTGTTCATGGTTATGGTTAATTGAACTCCTTGTAGGGTATAATGGAATCCCCCAAGTAAACATGTTAATGAACAACTTGGGGGTATATGGGACTCCCCCAAGCAAACATAATAATAGAACACTTGTGAGGTACATGGGACTCCCCCAAGTTAACTTGGTAAATGGGTACATGGGAATCCCTTAACCTCTTAAGGTTTTGCTATGGACTATACTTTCAAGTTATAGTCGGTATGACAATACCACTATTATTAGCCTTGGTTAATAATAAATGGAATAATGGATTGGTTGGTTGGAAATAGTTTTAATTGAGAAATAATGGAGGAGTGTAGTAGCTAACCATAAAGGTAGGAGTTCAATAAATGAACACTGGAAACTCATATTTGCCGACATGAGGGGTTGGTTATAGTGACCATATATGATACTATAAGGTATACGAGAATCCTCTAAGTATACTGTACATATGTATCATGGAGGGTGAGGGTACTTGGGAATCCCCTACTCTTATAGTATCTCTGGTTCATATGACTACACGTATTGGGTCCCATTCAGGGGGTTACACTGGACCCATATAGCTCATGGGTGGTCTTAGATGGTTAAGCTACACATACCAAGGTTAATGGTTTTTAATCCATGCTAAACCCAATTCCTTTTCCCGGTAAGGTTTTTTTTATATATATATATATGTATGTATGTGTCTGTATATGTATGGTATGTATGCATATGGTTGGTTTACTTGGTTTTACTAGTTGGAATTATTTTATCCTTATCCTAAGATTATGCTAGTTTTCACCCGCAAACCCATCTTTAGGAGGTTGTATCCCCACGTGATGCAGAAACCTATCATTCCACTCCTTCTGCATAGTGATCGTATTTTGGGATTGGCTCTTGGGATTGAAGTGGTGAGCTTTTATCTTTCCGAAAGGATCCATTTCATGTACCTGGATGTTTCTGCACACTTTGGTGTATTTATGGATATTGGTTTTGGCTATAGTTGGGGGCATGTCCCAATCGGATATTAGTTTTCATTTGGTTAGAGGAATTTTTGGAACTTCTATGGGTTTATATGGGCGGGATCAGTAGTGGTGTCAGCCTTAGTATTTGCATTGGCATTGGGGCTGACATCGTTGGACTAAATTTCCCACTGTTACATCCTTTTATGTTATGTAATAGAACTTGGTTTGATTATGGCTATCAATTGGTTTGGGGACGGTTGGACTCATTTGGGTCGGTCATGGTTATAGACTTATTCCAGAGTCTAGATTTGGATAGTTATACTTTATCTTATTATATTTTCGAAATTCATCCAAATCAGGGTATGCACTGGACAGTTGGGTTGGGTATTGGGGGTTGTCCCCGGTCCTGGTTGGACTTGGGATGCCCATTATGACAAGGCCCTTGGTTAGGTCGTGTCATAGTGTAATTACGACATATGTCTGCAAGCCCCAATTGCGATTGTGATAGGAACATCACAATTGTTAGTGCACCAACTGGGGACTTGGTATTCCAAGCCCCTGCGGGCCCCTCAAAATTTATTTGAAATCTCGTAAATGAAAAAGATCTATGCTACCCTTTCAAATTTGACACTCCAGGCTCAATGGTATATCAGATTTTTGAAAATACGTCATTTTCACAAAGTTGACCCATAAAATCTAAAACACAACTTTTCGAATCGAGGGTCGAAATAAGATTTAAAAGCCATAAACTACACAAACCATATTACCACCCTAAAATCAATGTTTTGGATCTGCTGGTGTAGTTCGCTTTTTCATTCGTTGCATGGATCAAAAAATAACAACTGAAATCAACTATAAGGCTCTCAAAGTCGTTAAAAATCATAATATCACATAAATAACACCAAAATACAATTGAAAATTGTGTGAATCATCCCCACATCCCACAAATACCACAATGCAAACAAAGAGGGGATAAAATAGTTAAATTACATGGAAACACATATTTCACATATTTTATCAAAAATTAGGTCTCTTTCAATGTGTGTAAGTCTATGAAACAACCTAAGTATTTGCATGTTGTTTTGGTAATTGATATGGTTGATGATGAGGTGGCTAACACCATAAAGGAAATCTAATACGTCTCATTTCATCTATAAAATCATAAAATCATAAAGAGGTTGATTATGGAAAGGTTCATAAATTTAAGATGTCTCATAAACCTTAAACAAAACATGCAAATTGAACCCGAAAATAACTAAAATAATTTTGTTATTATTGGATACCTTGACTCGATCTCAGGACCTTTGGTCTTTATACTGGAAGCCTGACCATACTTGCTACTAGAGCTTTCGAGTATCTTTTGTTTTCCATAGTTTTTTAGTCATTAAGTATTTTGAGCTTTCTAGAATAGAAAATGTCTCCTCAAATCAGTGTCAACATAGTAAAATTAGTTATATAAACATAATCGATTACACCCAACCCACTGATTTACACTCAACCACTAGTCCACTCCTTTAAGATGTGTAAGTTAATTATTGAAACCCTTTGTTAACTTTGGAATATCAATAATTATAGGTCAAAAATAATAAATTATACTTTAATTTCAAATGAAAAAACTGTCAGACTAAAATTAAGAAGGATATAGCATTACTTCAAACATAAATGAGTTGTACTACTACTACTACTACTACTGCTGCTGCTGCTGCTGCTGCTGCTGCTGCTTCAAAATCTGACCTTAACATATGAAATGTTCTTTATAGTTATCTTACGACATCTTACAAAATAGTGATGTCCCAAACTAGATATTCCATTAGTAGAACATGCATGAACCAAAACATAAGAATTTAAGAAAATAGTTAATATCTAAAAGCAAGACCAATTAAAATTTCAAAATTAGCAGTGATCATGTTGGAATATAAGTGCAAGTTCAGTATATTTTTGTTAGAATTAGGAAAAAATCAAACTTACCTAAAAAGGAATAACTAAATAAATTGTCGAAAATAGAGGAAGTGTTACAAGCTACATAGTTTCTTTGTAAGAAGTTGGGTGGATGAGTGAGAATTCATAGTCATAATAGTTATTTATAGAGGATACGTAAATATACGGATTAAAGTTTTGGATTTTAAGGGACTTGCATGCTTTTTCATTGATTTGGTGTTAATCTCATGTATAATGCTCATTTGTGCAGGTAAGCCATGCCAGTCGATAGGAGGTCAAATATGTAAGAAAAAGAGCTCTAAAGATCATATGGATGTGTCAAAAGATACCCATGCAATGAAGAAGAGAAATCCATGCCAGTCAATAAGAGGTCAAATATGTAAGAAAAAGAGCCCTAAAGATCATATGGGTGTGTCAGAAAGCCACCCGTGCAATAGCCACAACAGCCTATCTATGCCTAATCTTTTATGGATCTGCTCAAGAAGATCAAGAGTGTAGTGGCTTTTTGTAATATTTGGAAGATGTCTAATTAGGGTCAAGAAGGAGGTTTTAAACTCACTTTCCACTATCATGGAGCATTATTATACTTCTCTTGAGCTAGGAACACATGAGAGTGACTCTCAAATGAAGAATTAGTGATTTTCATTGAAGATTTATTGAAATTAAAGCTTTTATTAGCATTCTTTTTATTTTCTATGGATCAATTTGATGGAAATTTGGGTATATCTTCACTACCTCTCTCTATGAGCAGCTAATTTTTCATCTATGAGTTATTTTTTAATAGGATGTGATTAGTGCATAGGTTTTGTATATTTGTCCTCCTAATTAGTTATTTGATATGTGTTATGCACTTATTCCATGTTTTAACTGAGAATTGGGAGTTGTAAACCCCCAATTACCATTGAACTTATATCATCCTTGATAGAGAGGACACGAGTGAGGAATGGGTATAAATAATAACTTGAATTAGTTCATTTAATAGCATATCTTCGACATAAAGATGTTAATTGAGCCTATATATTGGTCAAATCATTACACTTATTAGGTGCTCAAAAAATCTTATTTATGATATTTGGTGTTTTATTGACAAATTGACACCAAAACCTCTAGTTCTAGCCTACCCATGACTTATAACTAAATTTTGACAAATAATCAAATACCCATGCATGAATCCACACTTAGTAAGGCATAACCCCAAGGTCCATCAACACTTGACTAAATTCTAAGTATTTCTAGCTTGGAAATTGTACTACCACAATAACGAAATTGTGAAGTTTGAAGACCTTCAAACAAACCCCTAAAATAATTGTATCTTAGGTTTGAACTTAGCAAGTTACTTTTATTTTGAATTTACTCAATCACCACTTATATTATTCCGTGTCGATTCAAACTCTACTCCTTGTTGGGTAAAATATATTGACAACATCTGCTACACCTATTCAAGACTGTGATCTCAACATTGTAAAAACTGGTTCCACTGTGGAGGAGTGAAATATAGTTTTCATTCTTGTAGTGTTGTTAGTCACTTTAGGTTAGCCATAGTGTTTTTTTTTACATTGTTTATTGTATTTGTTCTTTAACAGGTGAGGATTATAGTATACATGATACTTTGAGCCATAATGGTAGTAATATCGATACTTTTGATCAGTATCTCAAGGATGAGGATCACCTCAGAGATCCAGGTCGAGCTAGTAGTGTTATTCATATTCCACCAATAGAAGAAAATAGAGTATTTCACATTACTATCATGATGCTTTATACACTGCAAATGAAAGGGTTGTTTGGAGGTCAAGCATTTAAGGATGCCAATCTACACTTGAAGAATTTTGTTGATGTGTATTCTCCATTTAACATAGCCCACATATCTCAAGAATCAATCCATTTATGTCTTTTCCCATTATCTTTGATAGGAGAAGCGGTCTTATGGTTGCGGTCTTTGCCCGCGGGATATATCACTTAATGGGTTGAGCTTACGAAAGTATTCTTTGATAGGTATTTTCCTCTTTCCCAAATAATGCAACTAAGGGTTAAAATCACTAATTTTTGCCAACTTAATGGCGAACCATTATATGAGGCTTGGTAATGATTCAACAATAATATAATGCCCCAAATCATGATGTCCCAAAAAAAAATGCTTTTTCAAATCTTCCATTGGGCAGTAGATCAATTGAATAGACGCTAGCCAATAATGCAATCGAAGGATCTATTATCAAATAATCTTATGGTGTTGTGTCATATTTATTAAACCACGTGACCAAATAAAGTAGAAGTTGGCTTACAAGAGATACCGAGGTGATTGTGTGGGCTCCCTCTGCATCTTTTGTAATCTAAGAACAAAGGAAAAACATTAAGAAAAAAGATAAGAGCATGGATAAAGTGATGACAGATCTTGATCTTTTCACCAAGTATGTAATAGGAGATCTTTCAAAGGTGTTTAACATCATTGTTTCTAAAGGTGTTAAATCTTATAATAGTGAGAAAGAAGTGTCTTTTAATGAGGAAATTCAATCATTATTGAACCAAATTAGGGGTTCTCTTCCTACCTACCAAAGGCAAAGTGTGTATTAAAATTGGAAGGAAAGGGATCATGATAGAGATTGGCATAATAGAGACTGGTATTAGAGGGATAAAGATAGGTATTATCACTGATACATACCTCCATATGATAGGGCCAAGGGTAAAGAGTCAAGATCCATTGACCCATAGAAGTTCAAAAGTGAAGATGTCCTTGCTCATATCTTAATGGATGTTGAGGGAACCATAAGATAGCGAAAGAGATGAAAATTGATTTTTACAACTAAATAAAATAGTGATATCTTATTTGAATTCTATCAAGCAACTTGAAAATCAAGTGGGTCAAATCTCGCCTCAACTTAATGCAAGGCCAAAGGATAGACTGACTTGTGACATAGTTACTAATCCTAAGAATGATGCTCACCTCATAGCCATTGTTACTAGGAGTGGTCGAACTCTTGGTAAAGATGTTGATTTTGATGAAGACCAAACTGAAAGACAAAATGATAAACAAGAAAATAAAAAGATAAAGTGGCTAAATAAGTCTAATGAAGTGGTTCTAAAGGCCAATGATTCAATTGTTGAAAAGTCGAAGGTAGTTGAATAAAAGGGTAAAAGTGAGAAAGCTCTAAAAGTGGTTGGGGGTAATGCTCTAAAAACGGAGGAAAATTGGATTATTCCTTTGTCTCAAACCAAAATTACTCCTGCATTCTCACAAAAGCTCAAAAAGAAAGAAGGTGATACCAAGATCAAGAAACTTCTTACAAAATCTAGCAACCTATCGATGAATATTCCATTATTAGAATCTTTACAAGAGATTATCGGGTATGCTAAATTCATGAAGGACTTAGTTATAAAACAATGAGTCCTAGACGTTGAAACTATAGGGGTAACCCATAATTGTAGTTCCATAATATCTAGCACAATGGTGGCAAAGAAGGAAGACTCGGGCGCATTCACTATTCCTTGCACTATTGGGGTGCTCAAGTTTCAAAAAGTATTGTATGATCTTAGGGAAAGAATTAATATAATTCTATTTTCAATGTTTAGAAAGTTAGGTTTGGGTGTACTTTCACCAACGTAATGAGGCTTTTAATGGTCGATCGTTCTATTAAGAAGCTCGTGGGAGTTCTATGTGATGTTCTTGTGAAAGTGGACCAGTTCATATTCTTGGTTAACTTTGTTATTCTTGATTGTGAGGTAGTCCATGAGGTCCCCACTATTATTAGTAGGCCATTCTTTGCTACCAAAAAAGCTTTAGTGGATGTTAAATATGGTGAAATAAAGTTTAGAGTAAATAATAAAAAGGTCTCTTTCAATTTGTGTAAGTCTGTGAAACAACCTAAGGATTTGCAGTTATTTTGGTAATTGATATGGTTGATGATGAGGTGATTAACACCATAAAACTGAATCGTATGGATAACCCCTTAGTGGGTACATTGCAAAACTTAGGGAATGAGATAATTGAAAAAAGAGATGAGTGGGTCAATTTGATGATGAGTCATGGTTCTTACAATAGAAACCCTTGTTAGGAAAATACTTTTCTAACCATTGTTGTGGTGATCTATTGCCTCATCAAATGAAAGCCTCAAAATCAATGATGAAAAATCTCATTCGTGCTATTGGGTGGCCCATAGCGTTTTCTCTGAAATTATTGAAATAAAGGAAGAAAAAAAGGTGGCATGATGTTAAGACCAAGATTTTCATAGCAGAGAATATGTGCTCCTCTTCAACTATAGGTTGAAATATTTTATGGGAAAGCTTAAAACTAAGTTATTGGGCCCATTCATGATCTCTAATGTCTATTCAAATGGAAATATTGAATTAAAAGACCATGAGAATAAAAAGTTCATAGTGAATAGAGAAGGATTGAGGCATTACCAAGTGGGTGGATTTAGAGTGGCTACGGTTGAGTCACTTCAATTTAAGAATCCGAAATAATGATCGAATGATACTATGACATGACTATAAATAAGGTGCTTCTTGGGAGGCAACCCAAGATTTTTTATTGATGTTTTTATTCAAATTTTAACTATTTTTTGGTGTTTTTAGGTGATATCATAAGTTGGGATGTGTGAAGAAAGGTTTCTGGGCTCAAAAATCTATGCCCCGAGCAAATATTTAATTCAAAATTTTGCTAAAATCTGGTTATTCCTGCCTGGACCTACACTGGGCATGCTTAAGCAGTCTAGGCGCAGGCTAAATATAATTGGAACACACGTGAAGGTAACATCCACTGCTGGACCTGAACTAGAAAAGCTTGAGTAGTCTAGGCATAGTCCAGGCATAGCTGGAGCGCAGGTGAGCTAACAAAAAATTGGAGTACACTATCTGGACCTGTGGTGGATATGCTTGAGCATTCCAAGCACAGATCAGGCACAATTAGAGTGCGAGTTAGCCAAAAACTAATTAGGTAGTCTGTTCCGACGTACACTGGACCTGCTTGAGCAGTCAATGCACAGGTCCAGTGCATATTGCACGCAAATGGACTATATTTTGAGCCAAATCCTTGGTGTGAATGTTTATGCTCAGAAATAGATGTTGACTCATTATTTAATTTCTTAATTATGTATTATTTGAGGGATTTCTCCTTTTTAAAGTAGTGGATTACTAATAATATGTAGTTTATTCCACTTTAAAGATGATGATAATTGTTTTGTTTCTAACTAGGAATACTATCAAAAGAACATTTATGTGTTTTTAAAAAAAGAATCCCTTCCCTCATAGCCATTTGTCACTCTTCAACAACTCAAATTTTCTCTTTCTTCATAAGTTTAAAGTTTTTCAAACCCACTTCAAAAGTTTTACTTCCTATTGCAAGAATTAAGCTTCAGATACTTAAATTGGGCATTTGTTTTATTTTTTCCCTCTCTTCAATCAAGTTCAAGGTATGATCTCTTAAGGATTTCTCTTTGAATTATCTTTAAATTAGAAACGGTGCTTCACATCTCATGATGCTTTTTTATTTCAATTTGATTTATGTGAGCATTTTAGGATGGTTTATGCTTGTTGGAGTCATTATTTTGGAATGGATACCTTGTTTTACATATTTAATTAGTAATTCGTCCAAGTGAACTTTCTTGTCTAATTAGTGTATTGGGTGACTCAACTAGGATAGTATGAGCACCATGGATGTGTTTGGAGATGATTTGGTGAAACGGGCTCGGTCACATGTGCTTCTATTCTCTTTTCCCAAACTCTTATTTTGCATGTGCACCATGTGTTTCTTGAATGTCAGTAAGAGAGGAATGCCTTGAATACTTGTAACAGTTAATATGATCTTTCATGGGGCATGATTTGATCATTCATGAAGCATAATTTTGAATCAAATTGGTTCTAAATATTGGATAACCGATAGTTATTGGTTGAAATAGTTTGTTAAGAAATATGGCATCTATGGTTTTTCTGATCAAAATGTCTAACATGGAACGTGCGACTGAAGTCTAAGTAAACTGAGAGACATGAGTGTTTGTCTTTCCCTATGATATATTAATTGATGCCATTATTAAGGTATTGGACCAATATTATTTCCATTGGGGGTCATGAATGCTCTAGGCACTAGAATGGTGAAATATGAAGAATGTGTGACAATGTAGAGTCCAAATAGGTAAGTGTTATGATGAAAGAGCCCCAGGAGGCATAATGAAAAAGTTACCTCGCATCCACCTACATTTTTCTTTAGTTTTATTTTCTTTCTTAATATATGAAAATCACAAAAACATGTTTTATCCTTTTGCTTTTGCTTTGGTTTTGGTATTTTCTTTTTCATAGGTATGTCTCCAAGGATGAATTTTCCATGGGATTCTATGAAGGGCACTATTCTGGATAAGGACAAGGAACAAGCTACAACCAAAAAGGACAAAGAACCAACCTCTAAAGTAATCCAACAAGGCCCGAAAGGGAAAACCAAGATGAGTTTCCTTTTATAGTAAACCCGATTAGAGGAGCCCAGTCAGATGAGTCTCCTACTGAGATAGTACGACTACCCACTGACATGGATCCGAGTGCCTCATGTTCCATAGAAAGTCTTTACCTTTCTCTACTCTCTTTTTATTTTTGTACGGGGGACTATGTAATGATTTTTAGTAGGGGATGGGGCATAGTGGGGCATTCTTATTATTAATTTGATGGTTTATACCTATTATTTCATGTGATGGCATTAATTTGATTGATTTTGTAGACATACTCATACTTTGTTTTCACATTTATCATTTTGATGTTTATTTATATTTTACATTTGTGTTGTTTATTTACTTTAGCCCTCTTGGGTCTTGCACTTTGATTCTTATTTACTTGAGCCCTCACGGGGCTTGTTCCTCATTATTAACATGTATTTGGAGTGACCCTTATTGGGTATATTGATGATATTTTTCGATAGGCCTTTTTCAAGCTTGTGTCATGCGCTTACTATTAATTTGATACAAGATTAATGCACGTTGTTCTCATCGCCTTTTGTATATATGTGTCTAATAAACTCCAAGGATTTTCTTCAAAACTTGGTTCTTTCCTAAGCAGATTTCCTTTTGATCTTTTCTTTTTAATTTTAGTTTAGTTTCTTAGTCGAACCGAGTGATAGTTCACCCATGATGGATGATGAGGAAAATTACTTAGGTGAGGCATCTAGTCATTTGAGTTGATTTGGAATTAGCAAAAGTTTGAAATACTATCAAAATTTCATTGGCAAGGAATGAAATAATTTTGAGAAAACCAAAAATATAGTTTTCTTTTTGAAAAAAACAAGGATGTTTATGAGCTTTCTCTTGTTTGAGACCATTGAATTCAATTTTTGGCTCTCTTTTAACAAGGATGATTCTTTGAATCAGAGTAACTTATTAAACTCAAATTGTTCAAATTTGTTCAGAAACTAACATTTTTCTCTATGAGTACGATGCCATGTGTGGTGAGATTTTTGTATAATTCTTGTACATACGTGTAGTCTAGAGCTTGCCTCGAATGTATTAAATGTGAAATCCTAGGATACCTAGGTTTGGAGGATGACCTGAGGCCATTTTTAAAATAGCCAAATTCCCACCTTAACATTGTTCCCTAGTTAACCCCTATGAGCCTTTAGCCCATTTTATTTCTTGTTGTAATGATAACCATGCTAAAATACCTAAATCCTTTTGAAAATCTTCCTTTTGGCACTTAACCTCCTTTGATGCATCGCATGATACTAAATAATGAAATAAAGGCAAAAGCCTAAGTTTAGGGAAAGAATGTGGTATGCTAAGAGGAGCCAAGAAAGGTACATACAAGGTTGTCAAATTATGTGTTTAAAAGACAAGAGATATGCTTGATGATAAATGAATCGCCTAGCCTATAGAACATAAAGAGAAATCAGGCAAATGAGGGACTAAGAAGAGCTTAAAGTTAGAAAATTCCTTGAGAAAGCCAAGAAAGAAAACAGTGGATTGAATTTGTTTGGTAAATGCTAAGCTAAAGGTTAAGGTAATTATTGATATGATTTGAAGGTGAATAATTTAAAAAACTTGGGGTATAGGGGATGAGAGATTGCATTGAAGGTGATTTTAAGTCACTTGATCCATATATTCCTCCCTTCAGCTTAAACATACATCTAAACTCGCAATACCTTGGCGATTCCAAATAAGTTAAGTTGATATTAGTGGCAAAAGGACAAAGGGCAAGACTATGGTTCTACTAATTGTACTTGAATTTCTTTGTGAGAGTGAGTGGAAATTCTTTCATTATTGAAATTCTTTCATTATTTGAGCACCTTTAAGAATTGAAATATCTTGTGTATGTGGAGCTAACTCTTGCATGTGAATGGCATCGATAATTTGGGGTAGAGAATGATATTTTACCCTTGGTTTGGGTAAACGGGCAAGGTAAGTTGCATTGTGAAGGTTGAGATGATCTTTGAAGATTTGTGTCACCTCTTGAGATACTTTGTTGATTTGAAAGGTCAATTTGATACAAAATTGCATCCTTGCATCATTGATATGTGATTGTTGAAAAATTTTAGTTTACTTATTGTCGTGACATGTTTGAAAAATATTTGTTGAGCTTTTTTAGCCTAGATCTCTAGTATAGCTTTCTTTTGGGTGGTTTTATCATAAATACCCTAGCTCATTGATTATTCTAAGGAGCTTAAGGACAGGCAATAGTTTGAATTTAGGGGGTTGATAAGTCATCAATATGATGTCTAGTTAGTATCTTTTAAGCTTAAATTATCATGATTTTACGTTGATTTGGTGTTAAAATCATGTATAATGCTCATTAGTGTAGGTAAAGATTGAAAATGAAGAAGAGAAAGTTATTTAAGTCAATAGAAGGTCAAATATGAAAGAAAAAGATTGCTAAAGATCACATGGACGTGTCAGGAAGCCACCCGCGCAATGGCAAAAATATCCCCATCTACACCCAATTTGCTATGGATATGCTCGAGCAAATCAAGAGTGCAGTGGCATTTTTGTAATATTTGAAAAACATGAAATTGGGGTCAAAAGGGAGGTTTTCAACTCATTTTCTACCATCATTACGCACTATTGTACTACTCTTGAGCTAAGAACATATGAGAGTGACTCTTAAGTGAAGAATTAGTGATTTCTATTGAAGATTTATTGAAATTAAAGCTTGGATTTGGCATTCGCTTTATTTTCTATTGATCATTTTGATGGAAATTTGGGTATATCTTTATTATCTCTCTCTATGAGTAGCTAATTCTTCATCTTGAGGTTATGCTAGAATAGGATGTGATTAATGCATGGGTTTTATTTATTTGTCCTTCTAATTAGCTATTTGATATGGGTTCTATGCTCACTTCATATTTTAACTATAAATTGGAGGTTACAAACCTCAATTACCTTTGAACCCATATCATCCTTGACATAGGGGATATGGGTGAGGAAATGGGTGTAAACATTAACTTGAATTAGTTCATTTAATAACATATCTTAGACATGAGGATGCTAATTGAGGCTATAGATTCGTAAAATTGTTACATTTATGAGGTATTCAAAAGAATCCATTTGTGATATTTGGTGTTTTATTGATAAATTGACACCAAAACCTCTAGATCTTGCATACTCATGACTTGTAGCTAAATTTGAACAAATAATCAAATATCTATGCATGAATCCATACCTAGTAAGACATAACCCCAAGTTCCATCAATACTTGACTAAATTTTATGTATTTCTGGCTTGGAAATTATACTCCTACAACAACGAAATTGTGAAGTTTAAAGCCTTCAAACAAACCCCCCAAAATACTTGTATCTTAGGTTTAAATTTAGCAATTTACTTTTATTTCAAACTTACTTGATCACCACTCATATTGTTTTCGGTGGATTCCCCCCCCGGCTCCTTATTGCGTAGAATATATTGACAACATCCGCTACACCTATTCAAGAGTGTAATCTGAGCGTTATCAATAGCTTTTATGAACCGTTTTATTTTTTAAAAAAATATTATTACTTGAAAAAATTTAATAGTCGCGTCTTTGCTTTTATTAATTATTTATATCGCTTAATTAATATTTTTGAGAGTTGAATAGTTGTGTCTTATTAGTTTTTTTTTAATTTAATTATATCCTTTTTTATCGATACCATTTCAAAATTGAATGGTTGTGTCTTTTATTATTTTTATTATTTATATCAAATATTTATTATTTCGTGAGTTGAATAGTCTTGTCCTTACATTTTATTAATTTACCATTTGAAAATATTTTAATCATTCTGAAAGTTTAACAGTTGTATTTATTTAGATTAATGATTTATAGTAATTAATTATCTTATTTGTAAACAATACATTGAAAAACCAAGACAACTAAACAAAATAAAAAGTTTCATTCATTACATTAGCCCAGCCGACAAAAAATTTCACGACAAAAGAACAACAGGAAAAAAGAAAGACAAAACATAAAACATCATAACAAAGCCATGTAATGAGTGCATGGAAATAAAAAGGGACTTGGCTACCTACGATGGAAGAAAGAATGTCATTCACCAATTCCTTGGGCGTCTTTCAATCCAATGGTTTAAGCATGAAATTAGGGCTCATCCTGGATGCATTTGATTCGGATGGGGAAGTAGTATCATAGGAGATAACTATGACAAGGGGAGTGCACAGATTTTAAACCATCCCAAACACCCTTGTAAGGGGGAATGGGTCACTTAGAATGAGCCTATGTAATACCCCGTACCATTGTAAGGGGGAATGGGTCACTCAGAATGGGTCATAGATTTTATGTTTTTCCACTCACTCTCAGTTTCATTCGATGACGAATGTTCTCAAGGGGAGATATTATAATACCCCGTACCTTTCCTAGCTTGAAATAGTCTAAAAAAATATTAGGAGCTTTCTTTGAAAGATGAATCCACTTTTGTACACGTGGTATTTTTAAGATTTTCACTTTTTGTCATGTGAGAAATTCAATAAGATTTCGATCGATATAAAATTTGCCTAAATCTGATAACCAAGTAAGAAGTTATGACTATTTTAAGTTCCCGTGGTAAAACAACACCATATTGGTCGGTGGCGCGCCGCGCCACAAGCTAAAAAGGCAATTGTCCTTTTCAAGTGTCTCAACACAATTTCCTCTGTGTTGCGCCAAAGTTCCAGGTCGCAAAAGAAGGGGTAACGCGATGGCTCCGCATCGCGCCATCCCTCAGTTTCCCAATTGTTAAATTCCAGTGACATGGTGCGATAGCGCCGCGTCGCTCTAGGGGTCCAATTCGGGAAATTTTTACTGAAATTACAAGACACATCTAGGGTTAAAGAGGTTAATTTTCCACTCCTATTTAAGCCCTTTAACACGTGATTCAACCACTTTTCATCCAAAATACACTCTCTTCTCTCAAAAATCTCTCAAGAAGAACCTAGGGCTTTTCATAGAAGATTCAGAATCAAGAATTTCCTCTGTCAATCTTAGTGTATTTACAAACCAAGGTATGCATAGTATTCATTCATGGACTCCTTTCATCCATCAAGCCCAAGAATCCCTTTTCTAAATTCAAGTTTATGGATTTTCATATGAATTTCATGATTGAGTTGCTCTTATTCATGTGGATAATGAGAAATTGAATTCTACTCCATGTTGGGTGATAAATTTTATGTGGGTTAAATTATTATAGATATAGATTCCTGTAAACCTATGACTAAACCCTTGAATGATGAAATTAGAATTGAACAATGATGTTTAATTATTGTACAATGATGTTTACATGTACCATGTCTACAATATGTTTGATTAAATGCCTAGAGAAGGAAAAGTGCCTAACTAGCATGATACAATGAAATCCCCATGTATTTACAAGTTATGCCTATCACATGTTTTGATGAAATGCTTCTATAAATGTATTATGGATTATGATGTTAGTTATATGTTCAAGTAAGTTATGCCTGGTCAGTTTCCTTCCATCGAGTCCTGGGGGTACTCATACCCGAAACATTAGCCGTGTGCCTAGAGTCATGTCATGTTTTCACTATACTCTCAATCAAGCTATAAATCCTTAGACTTCAGATAGTCTTATGACTCAAGAAATCTCCATGATCTTATAAACTCAGTCAGTTGTCAGATATCAGTAGTATTTCGCCAGTCAACGGAATTTAGTAACTCAGTCCATGTTCAGTTCAATAAATCATGTTTAGAGTCTATTCAGATGGGAGTAGGAATTAGTACTGAGTGAATCTAAGGATGGAAACACACACTATCAGATGAGCGTGTGATTCTTAGAAGTTATTCTTGCATTCCAGAACTATATAGCCAGCATAGTTTGAGACATCAACACTGTCCGATGAGGGTTGATTAGGTGGATAAGCACTGTCAGATAAGGGCCCCACCATTCTATTTTGGGGACACTATGAGATGAGGGTCACCCACAATTTGTCCTTACCAGTTGCGCGGTATTGACACCCTTTCTAATTAGGGTTACATATTGAACCCCAACTCAGCCATAATGGTATATTAGGGGCATGTCGGTTAGATAACTACTTCCCACAGTTCTATATTATAGAATTAGAACTGCCAGACACAGTCAATCAGTCTCAGTAATAGAACTCAGATAGTTCTTCAAATTTCAGGACTGTCAGATACAGTCACTCATGTTATTAGTTATATCAATTATCAGTATGTCATGTTATTAATATTCAGATTCATTAATCATGTTATCATGGTATTAGTGTCAGTTATTATGTCTCATGTATATATTCTCACGCTCATGATAGTTAGCCTGCTAGTGTTATTGTTCATGCATATGAACCCCATGCATTCAACTTACCTCATATGCATACCAGTATATTGAATAAATAAGATAGAAATAATTAAAAAAAAATTAGAACAGTTATATAGTGAAGATCCATTAAAAGGATGGGAAAAACATAAAACTACTATAAAAATTGAATTAATAGATAAAAATAGCATAATAACCCAG